>NC_081804.1:20031929-20111929 GCF_963082965.1 Carassius carassius
GGCACCCATTCACTGCAGAGGATCCATTGATGAGCAAATGATGATGACACATTTCTCCAAATATGATGAAGAAATAAACTCATCTCCATCTTGGATGGCCCGAGGATGAGGACATTTTCTTGCATGCCAGCTTCACTCTCATCTGTTACTTTTATTTAATAAATCACCTGTATGTATCATAACATTCACCTCATGTTCTGTTTTTGGTCTATTACCTGTGCGTCCATCAGCCACCGTCTGGCGTGAGAGGTCACCCCTGTGCACTGTGGTCACCACTGTCCTGTACAAAGCACCGGATCTCAAGCCCTGGAAGTGGTAGGAGGTGACATTGGGTGGTACACTTTCATTCTTCATGACCACGCTGTCGTAGATGAGGAGCACTCGGTACAGATCCACCTCACCGGCTGACCCGTCCCAGCATACCTGCAGAGCATGTGTGCTGCCCTGATTGCTGACCCGCAGCTTTGTGACCTGTGCAGGGACTGACCACACACACAAGATTACTTCATAAAAAAATATTATTGGATATTGCTTTTAAGAAAAGATAATTAACAATCTAGTCATTCCAGCGGTTCCACCATCACAGCAGCACAGCACTGGACATCTGAATGACTCACTGGTTCTTCCTGTGATGTGGGCCGAACTACTCAGATCTCCACTATTGGTCATCACAGTGATCGTATAGGTATGTCCAGACATCAGGTTATTAAAGTTGCATTCCTGTGAATCATGGGCTAATGTCTGTGTGTCCACAGTCATGTCTTCATCCTTCAGCAGGACGGTGTAATTGTCCCACTCACCGACAGGATGGTTCCACACAGCGCTCAGAGAGGTCTCTGTACTGTGACGGACATTCAGCCTCTGAACAGACCGGGGAGCTGATGGACAGGTGCAGAAAAACAGAGAACTGTGTTTATATTTCACAATTTACACTGCCTCTAATGCCCCCTGTCCCTGGTCTTATTGTGCACAAAAGAGAGGTCTTCAGTCCTGCTCCTGGAGACCCACTGTCCTGCAGAGCTCAGCTCCAACCCTAATCAAACATACCTGAAGCAGCTAAACCAGCTTTTCGTGATCACTTAAAAATCACCAGCATCTGTGCTGAAGCAGGCTGGACAGTGAGTCTCATTTCAATCTGACAGGAAAGTGAACTGTTTAAAAAAATGCTTAAGTGTGTTAAGAATCATAGTCATGAAACTGTCTCTCTTTACAGTAAGTACTCTTAAGTGGCCTTTTATTGTTAATTTCATTTTATGCAAGTATAGTGTTTAAAGAAAACTTTGAAGTACAGTAAAAGTGCACATGCAATACAATTTAAGTGCAATTCTCTTTTACTAGAGCAGGCACTTTGTGTTTTGTGAAGGCCGCTTCATGTTGGTTTCTGTTTTACTGTTGAAAGTTTCATGGCAGTAGTGAGTTGATCAGTAACACACCTAGTCTCCCATGGCAGCCTGCGGTTGAGCTCAGATATCCGCTCTCCACACTCACAGCAGCTCTGTACAGACGGCCTGGAATCAGAGTCCAGTTAGTGAAGCTGAACTCCACAAGATTACTTTCAATCGTCCGGTTCATCAGCACAGAAGAGCCATTGAACAGCAGGATACGGTAGAAATCCCAGTCTCCATCAGGAGGAGACCAGGACAACCGCAGGGTCTTCTCATTAAGGGCTTCCAGCTTGAGATGAGCCGCCGATCCTGGTGCTGATGAGCAACAGACACAACAAGAGCTCATAAAGACACATCTCAGGTTATTTGTATTGATGAACCATTGGTTGACAAGGCAATGAATCATGTGTTGTTCAAATACATATATGGGCTATTCTCACAATCCAATTTTTTGTTTAATTTTAAAGTATTCATATCTTAGACATTTAGTAAGATCCTTCTATTATCTACTGAAACACACAATAATATTTAAAATATCAGTAAGCTTATTATTTATTAAATAATAATGTATTGGGTATTTTCAATTGGGAGGTGGCTGTCCCCAATCCTAACCCCCAAATTTCAGCCTATGAAAATGATACTGAAAATGATACTGAAATATATATATATTATTCCATTGTTGTTTTAAAAATATCTTCTTCTTTTTTTAAGTAAAATTTTTTGATAGATGTGTTCAAATGTCTGAAAATCTAAAACCTTTTAGAACTGCTAGGTGAGTGAAGTGACATTCAGCCAAGTATGGTGACCCATACTCAGAATTTGTGCTCTGCATTTAACCCATCCGAAATGCACACACACAGAGCAGTGAACACACACACACACTGTGAGCACACACCCGGAGCAGTGGGCAGCCATTTATGCTGCGGCGCCCGGGGAGCAGTTGGGGGTTCGATGCCTTGCTCAAGGGCACCTAAGTCGCAGTATTGAAGGTGGAGAGAGAACTGTACATGCACTCCCCCCACCCACAATTCCTGCCGGCCCGGGACTCGAACTCACAACCTTTCGATTGGGAGTCTGACTCTCTAACCATTAGGCCACGACTTCCCACAGGTAGGTAGCCTTGTGCTGATTAGCATTTGTAAACTAGGGTTCAAAAGTATCTAAAATTGTCACTACCGAAACAGCCAGGACTGAAACATGTGGAAAGTTTAGATTGTGGCATTGGTTTTTTTTTTTTTTTTTTTTTTTTTAGTAGAGTTTTAGTATGCAAGTTCAATTTCTGTAAGACACTATTCCATCTAAGATCCTAAAAGAGGTGCTTCAAGAAGTCATAGATCCTCTTCTGACTATTATTAAGTCCTCATTGTCATTAGGATATGTCCCAAAAACCTTCAAACTGACTGTTATTTAGCCTCTCAATTCTACTTCTTGTTACAAGTATGGAAGAACCATCACTTCTACCACAAAAGACTGCTTTTTAAGTTATCTTCCTGATGTATCCAAATTCCTTAGCATATCCAAAACCTCAGAACAACTTGATGATGTAACAGAAACTATGGACTCTCTCTTTTTTAGCACTTTAAATAAAGTTGCTCCTTTACGCTTAAGGAAGGTTAAGGAAAAAAGTTTGACACCATGGTATAATGAGCATACTCGCACCCTAAAGAGAGCAGCCCGAAAAATGGAGCGCAGCTGGAGGAAAACCAAACTAGAGGTATTTCGTATTGCTTGGCGGGAAAGTAACCTATCCTACAGAAAAGCACTAAAACTGCTAGATCCGATTACTTTTCTTCTCTTTTAGAAGAAAACAAACATAACCCCAGGTATTAATTCAATACAGTGGCTAAATTAACGAAAAATAAAGCCTCAACAAGTGTTGACATTTCCCAACACCACAGCAGTAATGACTTTATGAACTACTATTAGAGATAAAATTGCAACCATTCAGCCGTCAGCTACAGTATCACATCAGACAGTGCACTATAGACCCCCTGAGGAACAGTTCCACTCATTCTCTACTATAGGAGAGGAAGAATTGTATAAACTTGTTAAATCATCTAAACCAACAACATGTATGTTAGACCCTATACCATCTAAGCTCCTAAAAGAGGTGCTTCCAGAAGTCATAGATCCTCTTCTGACTATTATTAATTCCTCATTGTCATTAGGATATGTCCCCAAAACCTTCAAACTGGCTGTTATTAAGCCTCTCATCAAAAAACCACAACTTGACCCCAAAGAACTAGTTAATTATAGACCAATCTCGAATCTCCCTTTTCTGCCCAAGATACTAGAAAAGGTGGTATCCTCACAATTATATTCCTTCTTAGAGAAAAATGGTATATGTAAGGATTTCCAGTCAGGATTTAGACCGTAACATAGTACTGAGACTGCTCTCCTTAGAGTTACAAATGATCTGCTCTTATCATCTGATCGTGGGTGTATCTCTCTATTAGTTTTATTGGATCTTAGTGCTGCATTTGACACAATTGACCACAACATTCTTTTGCATAGACTTGAACACTTTGTTGGCGTCAGTGGAAGTGCATTAGCATGGTTTAAATCGTACTTATATGACCGCCATCAGTTCGTAGCAGTAAATGAAGATGTATCATATCGATCACAAGTGCAGTATGGAGTACCTCAAGGCTCAGTACTAGGGCCGCTACTCTTCACGCTTTATATGTTACCCTTGGGAGATATCATCAGGAAACATGGTGTTAGCTTTCACTGTTATGCTGATGACACTCAGCTCTATATTTCTTTGCGGCCCGATGAAACACACCAATTTGAAAAACTAATGGAATGCATAGTCTATATAAAAAACTGGATGACGAGTAATTTCTTACTGCTAAATTCTGAAAAAACAGAGGTGTTAATTATATGACCTAAAAACTCCGCTTGTAATAACCTAGAACACGGTCTAAGACTTGATGGTTGCTCTGTCAATTCTTCGTCATCAGTTAGGAACCTAGGTGTGCTATTTTATCGCAATCTTTACTTAGAAAGCCATGTTTCTAGCATTTGTAAAACTGCATTTTTCCATCTAAAAAATATATCTAAATTACGGCCTATGCTCTCAATGTCAAATGCAGAAATGTTAATCCATGCATTTATGACCTCAAGGTTAGATTATTGTAATGCTTTATTGGGCGGTTGTTCTGCACGCAACAAACTACAGTTAGTCCAAAATGCAGCAGCAAGAGTTCTTACTAGAACCAGGAAGTATGACCATATTAGCCCGGTCCTGTCAACACTGCACTGGCTCCCTATCAAACATTGTATAGATTTTAAAATATTGCTTATTACTTATAAAGCCCTGAATGGTTTAGCACCTCAGTAATTGAATGAGCTCCTTTTACATTATAATCCTCTACGACGCTACGTTCTCAAAACTCAGGCAATTTGATAATACCTAGAATATCAAAATCAACTGCGGGCGGTAGATCCTTTTCCTATTTGGCGCCTAAACTCTGGAATAACCTACCTAACATTGTTCTGGAGGCAGACACTCTTGCAGTTTAAATCTAGATTAAAGACCCATCTCTTTAACCTGGTTTACACCTAACATACTAATATGCTTTTAATATCCAAATCCGTTAAAGGATTTTTAGGCTGCATTAATTAGGTAAACCGGAACTGGAAACACTTCCCATAACACCCTATGTACTTGCTACATCATTAGAAGAATGGCATCTACCCCCAACTGAGCATGGTTTCTCCCAAGGTTTTTTTCTCCATTCTGTCACCGATGGAGTTTCGGTTCCTTGCCGCTGTCGCCTCTGGCTTGCTTAGTTGGGGTTGCTTCATCTACAGCGATATCGTTGACTTGATTGCAGATAAATGCACAGACACTATTTAACTGAACAGAGATGACATAACTGAATTCAATGATGAACTGCCTTTAACTGTCATTTTGCATTATTGACACTGTTTTCCTAATGAATGTTGTTCAGTTACTTTGACGCAATGTATTTTGTTTAAAGCGCTATATAAATAAAGGTGACTTTGACTTATGAGTGGAAGAATACCATTATCACCACCAGGGGGCACTATGAATATCAGGTAATGTCGTATGGCCTGGCTAACTCACCTGCCATTTTTCAATCTTTCATCAATGAAATCTTTCGAGACCTGTTGAACCAATATGTTGTTGCATACATAGATGACAGTCTGATATATTCCAAATTAGAGGCAAAACACATCACTCACATCAGAACGGTCGTTTCCCGGCTACTAGAGAATCAACTCTACGTCAAGACAGAGAAATGCGAATTCCATGTTGTGGCATCAAGGGGTGAAAATGGATACAACCAAAGTGAAAGCAGTCACTGAATGGCCTCAGCCCTCAACAGTGAAAGAACTCCAACGGTTTCTGGGATATGCAAACTTATAGATGTTTCATTTGTAGCTATAGCATGATAGCATCACCTCTGACTTCTCTCTTGAAGGGAAAACCTACAAAATTAAGGTGGACAGATGAAGCCAACAATGCTTTCAACTCCCTGAAAGAGAGATTCACCACAGCACCCATCTTTAAACATCCAGACCCCAATCTGCCCTTCATCGTGGAGGTAGATGCATCTAATAATTGAATCGGGGCAGTACTTTCTCAACGACATGGTCAACCAAGCAAACTGTATCCTTGTGCATTCTTCTCCAGGAAATTAACGGCAGCCGAAATAAACTATGATGTGGGAAACAAGGAACTTCTTTCCATGAAATCCGCTGCAAATCCATTCCAAATCATAACTGACCATAAACACTTTGAATACATAAAGAGTGCAAAACGTCTGAACCCACGCCAAGCTCAATGGTACTACAGTTCTTCACCCGCTTCCAGTTTACTGTAACCTATAGGCCAGGCAGTAAGAACAGTAAGTCCGACACTCTGTCTAGACAGTATAGCCTCTCCACTGACAATGTCCATCCTGAACCCATTCTTCCACCATCCATTGTCTTAGCTCCTGTAACTTGGGATATCATGGAGGAAATTCAGAAAGAACAACTATCAGAACCAGCCCCCTCCAACTGCTCACCTGGCAAACAATATGTACCACAAACTTTACGCCTCCGTGTCATGCAGTGGGTCCATTCATCCATTAGCTCAAGTCATCCTGGTATTTCTCGCACACTCCAGTTGTTACAAAACACGATCTGGTGGCCAGCTATGTCACAAGCTGTTACAGGCTATGTAAAATCATGCCAAGTCTGCGCTCAATCTAAGAACCCCAAGGAATTACCCTCAGGCCTCCTACAACCATTACCAATTCCCCAACGTCCCTGGTCTAGAGCTTAGATCGGGCCCAACAAATCAAGCCTGACCCTACCTGAGCCCGAGCACATTGTGTCCGAGCCCGGCCCGGCCCGACACGTTCACTATAATTATGAGCCTGAGCCCGATTTAAACCCGACCATTTTTTTTTTTACCGCAGGTGCTGCTGTGCTAGATCATTTAGGCTACTGGGGAGCTGCGCAGTTATATATATATATATATATATATATATATATATATATATATATATATATATATATATATATATATATATATATATATGCGTGCTGCATTTAATGCACGAGACAAAGACAACATATGTTGTCACTCCCCACGTATAGTTTAAAATGTTTCCATACCTCCGATTTTCCTCCAAACTTACTCAAAATTAATTCTCCTGTTTTAATTTTTTTCTTTGCTTCTTCAAGCTCCATGTTGCACTTAATCTACTGAATAGTACAGCACGCACAGCAGGTGTGATGTGTCACCCATGCGAGACTGCGAGTGGACGAGACGCTGCGCATGACACGTGACGTGCTTTATCAAGAGAATCTAAGCTCTACCCTGGTCTCACCTCACCAAATCCATAGATTTTGTCACTGATCTACCCCCTTCAAACATATTCACCACTATTCTAGTCGTCATTGACCCCTTCTCCAAATCTTGCCATCTGGTACCATTAAAGGGACTCCCCACAGCCATGGAGACGGCCCAAGCCTTATTTCATCATGCGTTCTGAGTCATGGTCAACCTGATGACATAGTCAGTGACAGACGCACCCAATTCACTTCTCAGGTTTGAAGGGCCTTCTTTAAGCACCTTGATATCAACATTAGCCTCACCTCGGGTTATCACCCTCAAGCAAATGGCCAAGTGGAGCGTCTGAATCAAGAAATCGGCAGTTACCTCCAAACATACTGTAGTAGAGAACAACACTGTTAGTCAGAATTCCTGCCTTGGGCAGAATATGCCCAAAATTCATTTGTTCACTCATCTACAGGTATAACCCCCTTAAAGTGTGTCCTTGGCTTCCAACCCCCCCTGTTCCCTTGGTCCGGAGAACCCTCATCAGTCCCAACAGTGGACAACTGGATTTGACAGAGCGAGAGGGTGTGGGACTGTGCTCACGTCCATCTGCAGAGAGCATTGAGAACTCAGGAACTGCAGGGTAACCGAAGCCGCCGCCCACAACCTCCTTATCAACCTGGACAGTGGGTCTGGCTCTCCATGAGAGATCTCAAGTTGCGGCTACCAAGGTCAGCTCAACCCAAGGTATGTGGGCCCTTTTAAAATTCTACAAAGAATTAATGAGGTCACTTTCTGCTTACTACCGTATCTCTCCCTCCTTTCATGTTTCCCTCCTGAAACCGGTCCACCGGGAGCCTGGCCCCAACAACAATGCTCAAGAGCCACTACCGCCATTGGACATTGAAGGTGTCCCTGCTTATATGGTAAACCTGTTGTTGGACTCGAGGCACAGAGGAGGTCAGCTCCAGTATCTGGTGGACTGGGAGGGCTACGGACCTGAGGAGAGATTGTGGGTAGTCACCCATGACATTCTGGACCTGTATCTCATCTAGGAGTTTCACCGAGCCAGACCCGACCGACCAGCTCCACGACCAAGGGGACGGCCTCGGAGAGCATCAGGAGACACTCTTAGAGGAGGGGGTTCTGTAACGCCATGCCAGCAGAGGGAGCCATCCCCTGAATACTGACTGAGATCTACTCCCTCTGCTGCTTCTACCTTTACTTCCTGTTTGGTGACTATTTAGCCAGAGAAGCTACATCCATGCTTTGCGAAGTATTGCCAGTTACACTACTTTACAGAAAGTTTTCCTTGATTTCCTGTTTGCTGATTGTCTGGATTAGCCCTTCTGATTTGGCTGCCTGATTGGACTTATATCTGTGTTTGGACCTATTGCCTGTCTGCCACTTTGAATTTGGATTCTCCCTTGTGTATGTTCACAGATTGGACTGATTTTCTGGTATTGACCCACTGCCTGTCTACGATATCTGTTTGTTTCCATTGCTGCTCAATAAATCCTCTGCAAATGGATTCTACTTCAGACTCTGTGTCCTCTTTACAGATGGCCATTTCTCAAAACATAAAATATAAATTTTATTTAAATTTTCATCAATCAATCAATCATTTATTTATATAGCACATTTAAAACACAACCAAGGTTGACCAAAGTGCTTCACAAGCAATCAAAGAAACACAGTAGAACAAATAAAATAGATACAGCATGCATATATAATACAAAAAAAGAACAAGCGAGCAGTAATAATATAGCTGAAAATAGCTATATAGTGTTAAAAGCCATGGAGAATAAATGAGTCTTTAGCTGAGTTTTAAAAATGTAGATAGACGGGGCATGCCTAATAAACATCGGAAGGCTATTCCATAGCTTCGGGCCTGCAGCAGCAAAAGATCGATCGCCACGTTTTTTTAGTTTTACTTTAGGGACTGTTAGGAGGCCATGGTCACTGGATCTCAGGTTTCTAGATGGTGTATAAGGAACCAAAAGTTCAGTTAAATATTGCGGTGCCAGGTTATTCAAAGCTTTGTAAACAAATAATAAAATTTTAAACTCAATCCTGTACTTGACTGGTAGCCAGTGAAGGGACATTAAAACAGGTGTTATATGGTCAAACTTACGCTTCCCTGCAAGCAATCTAGCGGCTGCGTTCGGTACTAGCTGTAGGCGGGAGATAGATGCCTGAATACTGCCATAGTACAATGAGTTGCAGTAATCAAGCCTACAGGTAATGAAGGCATGAATGGCTATTTCTAAGTTATTTCCTGAAAGAATGGATTTTACTTTACTGAGAAGGCGAAGTTGGTAAAAACATGACTTGACTACAGCAGAAATCTGTTTATCAAATTTTAAATTTGAATCAAATAAGAAGCCCAAATTCCTAACACACTTTGAGTTATAAGGGGTGAGAGGGCCGAGGTCAAGGTCAAAATCGCAGTTTTCCTTGGGGCCGAACAGAATAAAATAAACTCAGTTTTGTTTTCATTTAAATGAAGAAAATTGAGGGAAAGCCATGCCTTAAGATCATTCTCATAATTTTCATGTTAAGGCATCTCTCCATTACGGACCTTTCTGAAAGCAGAATTCATGCAAACGCGTATAAAATGCTTTAAAAACTTTAACAGAGATGCCTTGAAGGTATTTATTAGGTCTGCCCCCATGTAAGATTTTTGTAGTTACTAGTCGTTCATTTGTCATTATTCAACTAATCGGAGGTTTATATTACATTTACATCTACAATCCATAATGACCATTAATATATTTTGCGCTCAAGCAAATGCATTAAGTTTGCCACAAAGCACATGCAGAAGTAGCTTAGTTATTGTGAAAAAGGAGACATTTTAAATATTTATTAATAAACAAATGTTTTCTTGCCGACTGCAAGATGAAATTCACAGTGCTGGCTCTCTCCACATGGACACACCTTTAGAGAGAAATCCAAATTACACAAATTACATAATGCTTTCGTTTATATTTCTCATGTATGTGAGACACCCCAATTTTAAGTTATTAAATTATCAGGAAAAAATTCAAGTGACAAAGAGGGCGCCTCCCTGTCATGCATGCGCATTAATAATTTTCGCACAAACACTTGAATATGAATAATAATTCATGTTTTGCATATGCATTACAAAGTAAATCATTTTTACATGCAATTATCCAAAATAAATAAATAAATAATAATAAATTAGTAGACGAATAAATGCTGTGCATCGCACTCAGCATCAGGCACGCAGCAAGGAATATGATACACACCTGCATTTAAAAGTGGCTGAATTCTTTTTTTACTTTATATGAAAGCAAGTAAAGAAGGCTCCCTTTAAAATCACTGAAGTTGTCAATTAATGAATCTCTTATTTACATTGTGTGCATTTTGCTGATTACAATGAGAGAACTTGAGTTTAAATGTGAGGACGTTTTATTAATTAGTCCATTCTTTAGAGTTTCAATGATTTAGCTAAATCATGCAGGATTAATGTATTAATTTCTTGTTTTAAATTAGGCCTAAATAATGGGAGCGAAATTACAGTGTCTCATGTCTTACTAAAATAAAGGAAATAATTACGTGTGGTACGGCGGTACATGCGGCGGTAGAACCGCCATTTTGTTTGGCCATCTACTGTATGTGAGGTCATCATTTGGTTCCAGCTGAACCTTTTAGCCTTTTTATTGTTTAACCATATAGAAGGGGAGGCTAGGGACGAAATTAAATTTTGTTCAGGTGCTAAGCGGGGAGACCCTGAAGCCATAATTAAACTTCTATTAGAATTGTATGGTTGTTGTCATAGTTATTCAGTTCCATCTGCCTGGGGGGTTGGTCTTCTACCATGACACATGATAGTTCATTTGGGTCCAAGTTAGGGGAATCAAAGAGATTTTGAACTGACAGCAGGATCAGCTTAATCAGTTGTCCTGTGCATTTTGCCAGGGAGTGTGATGGGGAAAGGGTTTCCTTTTGCCCTCTGTCTAATTTTGTAGCCTAATCTTCATCTTCTCTGTCTGGTGTTAGGAGTTGGAAAACTAGTGCCCACTGAACTGCTGAGCCATAGTTTGGGTGGGGCCTCTATTGGTTCTAGTGTTAAAAGAGTAGTGTGAGCACCACAGCAAAATGTATGTCCCCTTGTCCTTACAGTGGGTACGGAAAGTTTTCAGACCCCCTTAAATTTATTACTCTTTGTTATATTGTAGCCATTTGCTAAAATCATTTAAGTTGTTTTTTTCCCCTCATTAAATGTACACACAGCACCCCATATTGACAGAAAAACACAGAATTGTTGACATTTTTGCACATTAAAAAAGAAAAACTGAAATATCACATGGTCCTAAGTATTCAGACCCTTTGCTCAGTATTTAGTAGAAGCACCCTTTTGATCTAATACAGCCATGAGTCTTTTTGGGAAAGACACAACAAGTTTTTCACACCTGGATTCGGGGATCCTCTGCCATTCCTCCTTGCAGATCCTCTCCAGTTCTGTCAGGTTGGATGGTAAACGTTGGTGGACAGCCATTTTCAAGTCTCTCCAGAGATGCTAAATTGGGTTTAAGTCAGGGGTCTGGCTGGGCCATTCAAGAACAGTCACAGAGTTGTTGTGAAGCCACTTCTTCATTATTTTAGCTGTGTGCTTAGGGTCATTGTCTTGTTTGAAGGTGAACCTTCAGCCCAGTCTGAGGTCCTGAGCACTCTGGAGAAGGTTTTCATCCATGACATCCCTGTGCTTGGCCGCATTCATCTTTCTCTTGATTGCAACCAGTCATCCTGTTCCTGCAGCTGTAAAACACCCCTACAGCATGATGCTGCCACCACCATGCTTTACTGTTGGGACTGTATTGGATAGGTGATGAGCAGTGCCTGGTTTTCTCCACACATACTGCTTCGAATTAAGGCCAAAAAGTTCTATCTTGGTCTCATCAGACTAAAGAATCCTTCAGGTGTTTTTTAGCAAACTCCATGGGGGCTTTCATATGTCTTGGACTGAGGAGAGGCTTCCGTCAGGCCACCCTGCCATAAAGCCCCAACTGGTGGAGGGCTGCAGTGATGGTTGACCTTCTACAACTTTCTCCCACCTCCCGACTGCATCTCTGGAGCTCAGCCACAGTGATCTTTGGGTTCTTCTTTACCTCTCTCACCAAGGCTCTTTTCCCCCCGATAGCTCTGTTTGGCCGGATGGCCCTCTCTAGGAAGGGTTCTGGTTGTCCCAAATGTTTTCCATTTAAGGATTATGGAGGCCACTGTGCTCTTAGAAACCTTAAGTGCAGCAGAATTTTTTTTGTAACCTTGGCCAGATCTGTGCCTTGCCACAATTCTGTCTCTGAGCTCTTCAGGCAGTTCCTTTGACCTCATGATTCGCATTTGCCCCGACATGCACTGTGAGCTGTAAGGTCTTATATAGACAGGTGTGTAGCTTTCCTAATCAAGTCCAATCAGTATACTCAAACACAGCTGGACTCAAATTAAGGTGTAGAACCATCTCAAGGACGATCAGAAGAAATGGACAGCACCTGAGTTAAATATATGAGTGTCACAGCAAAGGGTCTGAATACTAAGGACCATGTGATATTCCAGTTTTTCCCCGGAGCTAAGCACCTCCTACGAGGACCTACGAAAGGAGATCCTGGGACGAATGGGGTTGTCACCGATCAGCGCCGCCCAACTGTTCCACGAGTGGACCTTTGACCGACTTCAACCGCCCCTTCCTGCTGCAAACCAATGCATCCGACACCGGGTTGGGAGCCGTCTTGTCGCAGGGCCACGGCGGTGAGGAACACCCGGTGATGTTCATCAGCCAAAAGCTGACCCCCGCAGAACAGCGGTACGCCACCGTAGAGAGGGAAGCGTTGGTCGTCAAGTGGGCAGTCCTGGAGCTCCGTTATTGACACGTGTCCCGAGCGCTCATCCTCGTCACATATATATATATATATATATATATATGTGTGTGTGTGTGTGTGTGTGTGTGTGTGTGTGTGTGTGTGTGTGTCTGTGTGTGTGTGTGTGTGTGTTTTTTAATGATGTTTGAAGTTTGGTTGGAAGCACATCTACGTCTTCTCATTGCATCATTGGACTTATAGTCCTTGAGTATTTTATTGGGTGCAATTCTCCCAGGGTGGCGTAGTCATTATACAAGCTTGATATTACCAAAAGTACTGCTCTGGTCACACATATAAAGCCCTGAGTGGTTTAGCACTTCAGTATTGGAATGAGTTCTTATTGCATTATAGTCCTCTACATCAGCTACGTTCTCAAAACTCTGGCAATTTGATAATCAAAATCAACTGCAGGAGGCAGATGCTTTTTGCTATTTAGAAACTCTAGAATAACCTACCCAACACTGTTAGGGAGGCAGACACATTCTGTCCATTTAAATCTAGATTAAAGACCCATCTCTTTAACCTGGCTTACACATAACACAGTAAAACATTTCTAATATTCAAATCTTTTAAATGATTTTTAGGCTGCATTAATTAGGACACTCTTAACTAGGAACACTTCCCATAACAGACATTGCACTTGCTACAACATTTGAATTTTTTTTTTATATTAGTCTGTTTCTTTTTTATTCTGAGGTCACCGTAGCCACCAGATCCAATCTGTATCCAGATCAGATGGTCATTGCATTCAACCGGATCCAATACGTATCCAGCCCAGATGGTGTATCATCACCTTTAGATTAACTCTACAGCCCTGAATGTCAAGGGAGACCAGGACAACTAAATGAGCCCTTGTCCCCTAGATGGCCACTGGGACAAAACCACAAGAACCAGATGAGTCCTCTGCACAATGTGATTTTGCTGCAGCCTGGAATTTAACTGCTGGTTTCATCTGGCCAGAAGAGAACCAGCCCCACGACTGAGCCTGGTTTCTTCCCAGGTTTTTTCTCCATTCTGTCACCGATGGAGTTTTGGTTCCTTGCCATTGTCACCTTTGGCTCTCTTAGTTGGGGTCACTTAATATACAGAAATATCGTCGACTTGATTGCACAGATGCTATGTCAACTGAACTGAGCTGGATGATGACATCACTTAATTCAATGATGAACTGCCTTTAACTGAAAATTGAGTGTTTACTATTGTCATTTTGCATTATGGACACACTACTTTCCTATTTAATAGTGTAAAGTTGCTTTGACACAATCTGTATTGTTAAAAGCGCTTCATAAATAAAGGTGACTTGACTTAGCATATTCAAGACTTCCTGAACATTCCAGGATCATTCCTTCAACTCGAGATAAGATTGTGTACGAAGTCTAACAATTCTAATCAAACAGCTTACACAGGGATCACTGCATGTTTTTTAACAGCGTGTTAATCGTATAAGCACAGCCTTAAGATTTTTTTCAAGAAAAATAAATGAATAAAAATACTGTACAAAGTTCTGAAGATACTTAAGTTCAAACAGCTGACAAAATTAATTAACAAGTAATCCACATGCCTCAAGTCCTCAAGAGAGACAAAAGTAGATGGACTTTTCAACTGGAGGAAGTGTTATTAGGTAATATGGACTCGTATTTTAGCTGGAGGCGATGGATTATATAAGTTATTGGCTTCTCAAACTGAAATTGATGAACTGGAGTGGTGTGGTTTACTTGTGGATTTTTGTGACGTTTCTATCAGCTGTTTGGACGATGGCACCCATTCACTGCAGAGGATCCATTGATGAGCAAATGATGATGACACATTTCTCCAAATATGATGAAGAAATAAACTCATCTACATCTTGGATGGCCCAAAGATGATGACATTTTCTTGCATGCCAGCTTCACTTACATCTGTTACTTTTATTTAATAAATACCTTGTATGTATCATAACATTCACCTCATGTTCTGTTTTTGGTCTATTACCTGTGCGTCCATCAGCCACCGTCTGGCGTGAGAGGTCACCCCTGTGCACTGTGGTCACCACTGTCCTGTACAAAGCACCGGATCTCAAGCCCTGGAAGTGGTAGGAGGTGACATTGGGTGGTACACTTTCATTCTTCATGACCACGCTGTCGTAGATGAGGAGCACTCGGTACAGATCCACCTCACCGGCTGACCCGTCCCAGCATACCTGCAGAGCATCTGTGCTGCCCTGATTGCTGACCCGCAGCTTTGTGACCTGTGCAGGGACTGACCACACACACAAGATTACTTCATAAAGAAATATTATTGGATATTGCTTTTAAGAAAAGATAATTAACAATCTAGTCATTCCAGCGGTTCCACCATCACAGCAGCACAGCACTGGACATCTGAATGACTCACTGGTTCTTCCTGTGATGTGGGCCGAACTACTCAGATCTCCACTATTGGTCATCACAGTGATCGTATAGGTATGTCCAGACATCAGGTTATTAAAGTTGCATTCCTGTGAATCATGGGCTAATGTCTGTGTGTCCACAGTCATGTCTTCATCCTTCAGCAGGACGGTGTAGTTGTCCCACTCACCGACAGGATGGTTCCACACAGCGCTCAGAGAGGTCTCTGTACTGTGACGGACATTCAGCCTCTGAACAGACCGGGGAGCTGATGGACAGGTGCAGAAAAACAGAGAACTGTGTTTATATTTCACAATTTACACTGCCTCTAATGCCCCCTGTCCCTGGTCTTATTGTGCACAAAAGAGTGGTCTTCAGTCCTGCTCCTGGAGACCCACTGTCCTGCAGAGCTCAGCTCCAACCCTAATCAAACATACCTGAAGCAGCTAAACCAGCTTTTCGTGATCACTTAAAAATCACCAGCATCTGTGCTGAAGCAGGCTGGACAGTGAGTCTCATTTTAATCTGACATGAATACAAAGTGCACTGTTTAAAAAAATGCTTAAGTGTGTTAAGAATCATTGTCATGTAAGTGTCTCTCTTTACAGTAAGTACACTTAAGTGGCTTTACATTGTTAATATAATTTTATGCAAGTACAGTTTTTAAAGAAAACTTTGAAGTACAGTAAAAGTGCACATGCAATACAATTTAAGTGCAATTCTCTTTTACTAGAGCAGGCACTTTGTGTTTTGTGAAGGCCGCTTCATGTTGGTTTCTGTTTTACTGTTGAAAGTTTCATGGCAGTAGTGAGTTGATCAGTAACACACCTAGTCTCCCATGGCAGCCTGCGGTTGAGCTCAGATATCCGCTCTCCACACTCACAGCAGCTCTGTACAGACGGCCTGGAATCAGAGTCCAGTTAGTGAAGCTGAACTCCACAAGATTACTTTCAATCGTCTGGTTCATCAGCACAGAAGAGCCATTGAACAGCAGGATACGGTAGAAATCCCAGTCTCCATCAGGAGGAGACCAGGACAACCGCAGGGTCTTCTCATTAAGGGCTTCCAGCTTGAGATGAGCCGCCGATCCTGGTGCTGATGAGCAACAGACACAACAAGAGCTCATAAAGACACATCTCAGGTTATTTGTATCGATGAACCATCGGTTGACAAGGCAATGAATCATGTGTTGTTCAAATACATATATGGTCCATTCTACAGAATTGGTGCAAACTGCTGTCCCACAGCCGACCCCCCCCCCCCCCCCCCACACACACACACACAAAAAGAAAAAACTTTTAAAAAGAATTTAATATTCATATCTTAGATGTTTACTAAGATCCTTCTATTATCTATTGAAACACACAATAATATTTAAAATAGCAGTACGCTTATTACTATTTTATTACTATATTATTTAGTAAATCATCATTTATTGGGTACTTTCAATTGAGAGGTGGCTGTCCTGAATCCCTTTGTCCATTGGCTGAGACCGATTTTTACTACACCCTACATTTGTGATCAGGAATTATTCATGTGTCCCTCTCTCTCAAAGCTACATGGTCAGTAGATAGGTGCCATCATTTTGAGATAAATGTGTTCAAAAGTCTGAAAATCTGTATGTAACTTTAAGTAACATCAGTACCGAACAACTTTTTTGAGAGTTATTCCAAATCATTTAGTTTTTATTTGTCTAAAACTGTTCAGATCTGTGGTAGCTAACCATGTGCTGATTAGCATCTTTGAGAAGGGTTGAAGGTATCTAAAATTGTAATGAACAAAACAGTCACAAATTTAACATCATCATGATAGGAAGATAAACAAAATGTTAGTACAGTTATGCAAATTTGTATGTTTTAGTAGAGTTTTAGTATGTAAGTTCAATTTCTGTAACGTCATGTGGTCGCTTCCAAAAAAATACTGTCATTACTGAAAAGGTGCAGTCACGACCGAAACATGACGTTTTGTCAAGTCACCTTTATTTATATAGCGCTATAAAATAGAGGAGGCACACAAATTGTATTTACATGTATGTTAGACGCTATTCCATCTAAGCTCCTAAAAGAGGTGCTTCCAGAAGTCATACAACTTCTTATGACTATTATTAATTCATCATTGTGATTAGGATATGTGCCCAAGACATTCAAACTGGATGTTATTAAGCCTCTCGTCAAAAAAAAAAAAACACAACTAGACCCCAAAGAACTAGTTAATTACAGACTGATCTCGAATCTCCCTTTTTTTCCAGGATACCAGAAAAGGTGGTATCTTCACAATTACAGGTGCATCTCAATAAATTGTGGAAAAGTTAATTTATTTCAGTAATTTAACTCAAATTGTGAAACTTGTTGTAACAATATAAATAAGTTTGTAGTACGGGAAGAAGGAGGTGGGAACTGGTGAACATTTAAATAAAACTTTAATAATAAAATAAACACAAAACAGGGCGACAGCCCCTCGCAGACAACTGCCTCGCACAAACAAACCCAAAATAAAGTCTAGGCCTGGTCCTCTCTCATCCTTCACTGTCATAACTCCTCCTTTATCCTTCCGGATCTCATCCTTGGGACTCAAGACCGGACTCATTTGGAAACCAAGGTTCTAGAGTCTGTAGGAAGGGTGGAGAAGCTCATAGCCTCATAGGTAGTGAATTGGTAGGTTTTTGATAAATGTCAGCTAAAATTATAACAATTAAAAGAACCAAAGACTTAAACTACTTCAGTCTGTGTGCATTGAATTTATTTAATACACAAGTTTCACAATTTGAGTTGAATTACTGAAATAAATGAATTTTTCCACGACATTCTAATTTATTGAGATACACCTGTATATTCCTTCTATATAACTGCTCTTATTAGAGTTACAAATGACCTGCTATTCATCTGATTATGGTTGTATCTCTCTTTTAGTGTTACTGGATCTTAGCGCTGCTTTCGACACTACTGACCACAAACTTCTTTTGAATATAGTAGAAAACTTTTTTTTAGCATTTGTGGAAGTGCATTAGCATTGTTCAAATCATACGTATCTTATTGCCATCAGTTTGTTGCAGTGAATGAAGAGGTATCATATAGTCAAGTCAAGTCACCTTTATTTATATAGCGCTTTAAACAAAATACATTGCGTCAAAGCAACTGAACAACATTCATTAGGAAAACAGTGTCAATAATGCAAAATGATAATTAAAGGCAGTTCATCATTGAATTCAGTTATGTCATCTCTGTTCAGTTAAATAGTGTCTGTGCATTTATTTGCAATCAAGTCAACGATATCACGATAGATGAAGTGTCCCCAACTAAGCAAGCCAGAGGCGACAGCGGCAAGGAACCGAAACTCCATCGGTGACAGAATGGAGAAAAAAACATTGGGAGAAACCAGGCTCAGTTGGGGGGCCAGTTCTCCTCTGACCAGACGAAACCAGTAGTTCAATTCCAGGCTGCAGCAAAGTCAAATTGTGCAGAAGAATCATCTGAATATAGAGCAAAATTGCAGTATGGAGGTCCTCAAGGCTCAGTACTAGGGCCATTACTTTTCACGCTTTACATGTTACCCCTGGGAGATATCAACAGGAAACACAGTGTTGGCTTTCACTGTTATACTGATGATACTCAGCTCTGTATTGCTTTGTGACCTGATGAAACATACCAATTTGAAAAACTAACGGAATGCATAGTTGATATAAAAAATTGGATGACGAGTAATTTCTTAATACTAAATTAGATGTTAAATATCAGACCTAAAACCTCCGCATGTAATAACCTACTGTAGAACTCCGTCTGAAACTAAATGGCTGCTATGTCAATTCTTTGTCATCAGTTAGGAACCTAGGTGTGCTATTTGATAGCAATCTTTCCTTTGAACGCCACGTTTCTAGCATTTGTAAAACTCAAAAATATATCTAAATTACAACCTATGCTGTCAATGTCAAATTCAGGAACGTTAATTCATGACCTCAAGATTATTGGAATACTTTATTGGGTGGTTGTTCTGCACGCTTAATAAAAAAAACTACAGCTAGTCCAAAATGCAGCAGCAAGAGTTCTTACTAGAACCAGGAAGTATGACCATATTAGCCTGGATCTGTCAATACTGCACTGGCTGCTCTCTGTTCAATTAATGAATTGTCATGTGTTGATTTTCGTTTTAAATTTTTAGTCTTAATTGTTTCCTTTTGTGTGTTTTTTTGAAACAGTATTTATGAAGACATCTTAACATCCTATGCTTATGTAGCTTCGGATCGGATTGTTTTAGTTTTTATGTGGAGCGTGATGATTAGAGTTAAGCTATTTAGGCCGAATTGGTAGTGTCCTCCAATTAAAACCTAATTATTAGTGGTTCTGGCTTATTGCCAGTGATGAAGTAGACACCACTTTATTCCATTAATAGGCCTTTTCAGTTATCAGTTGTAATTTGTTGTTTTTCTTGAGTGATTATTTGAATATTTGTACCGGACCCACAAATTTATCCTTTTTTCGCTTAGCTGGTTCAAGGCTGAGTGTGCCGAAAGGGAGGTTAGTTACCAGGGTGAAGCACACAGTTGTGAGTTTGGAGCACCAGGGTTTGAGCACCTCTTCCTATTGTTTTCTGTGCACAAATGTGTAGAGGAGATCACTGTTTATTTCAGCTAGTTTGCCACCCCTAAGGTGAGCTTTAGCCTTGTTGCTTTTCTCTTTTTGTGAGAATTAGTGTTTATATCGGTTGATGGGGAAGATACAAAGTTTGTTTGTTTATACTTCGGGAATTTTCTTTATTTTGTCATGCGTTATTTTATTTTTTTATGTATTGAATATGTAGTAGAATTTTTTTTTTTAACTGGTGAACTTCTACTACCATTTCTGTAATAAAACTTGTCAAGTCATGAAGACTATTATGCTGGTTTAATGTTTCTTTAATGTATAAATATATATATATATATATATATATATATATATATATATATATATATATATATATATATATATATATATATAAATATATATATATATATATGTATATATAAATAATGTTTTATTGAATTATGTTTTGTTTGGTTGGAAGCACATCTCCGTCTTCTCATTGCATCATTGGACTTATAGTCCTTGAGTATTTTATTGGGTGCAATTCTCCCAGGGTGGTGTAGTCATTATACAAGCTTGATATTACCAAAAGTACTGCTCTGGTCACATATAAAGCCCTGAGTGGTTTAGCACTTCAGTATTGGAATGAGTTCTTATTGCATTATAGTCCTCTACATCAGCTACGTTCTCAAAACTTGTAATTTGATAATCAAAATCAACTGCAGGAGGCAGATCTTTTTGATATTTAGAAACTCTAGAATAACCTACCCAACACTGTTAGGGAGGCAGACACATTCTGTCCATTTAAATCTAGATTAAAGACCCATCTCTTTAACCTGGCGTACACATAACACACTAAAAAATTATAATATTTAAATATTTTAAAGAATTTTTAGGCTACATTAATTAGGACACTCTTAACTAGGAACACTTCCCATAACAAACAATGTACTTGCTACATCATTACAAAAATGGCATTTATGTTAATATTTATCTGTTTCTTTTTTATTCCGAGGTCACGGTAGCCAGCAGATCCAGTCTGTATCCAGAGGAGAAGGAGACCAGACCATACCAGAGGAGGACCGGCCCCCAGACTGAGCCTGGTTTCTTCCCAGGTTTTTTCTCCATTCTGTCACCGATGGAGTTTTGGTTCCTTGCCGCTGTCGTCTTTGGCTTGCTTAGTTGGGGACACTTAATATCCAGCAATATTGTAAACTTGATTGCACAGATGCTATTTAAACTGCCTTTAACTGAAAATTGAGTGTTTACTATTGTCATTTTGCATTATGGACACACTACCTTCCTATTTAATACTGTAAAGTTGACACAATCTGTATTGTTAAAAGCGCTTCATAAATAAAGGTGACTTGACTTAGCATATTCAAGACTTCCTGAAAATTCCAGGAGCATTCCTCTAACTCAAGATAAGATTGTGTGTGAAGTCTAGCATAGCTGTGTATCATCCCTAAAGAACACAGAAGAAAATCTGAAGAAACGATTCTAATCAAACAGCTTACACAGGGACCACTGCATGTTTTCTGACCGTGTTAATCGTATAAGCACAGCCTTAAGAATTTTTTTCAAGGAAAAATAAAATAAAAATACTGTACAAAGTTCTGAAGATACTTAAGTTCAAACAGTTGACAAAAGTAATTGACAAGTAATCCACATGCCTCAAGTCCATCAGCTAACGTCTTCTGAAGCGGAAATCTGGATGTTTGTAATAAACATATCCATAAAGACGTTATTAACTTTGTTAAACATTGCTAAAATGCAAGTCCATAGTTCCTACTAACACTTCATCCAATGTAAAAGAGAAGTCTGAACAGATTCATCACGTTTATAAGCCAAAACAGTCCAAAACAAATCACCTATAAACAAAAATGTGAGATTTTGATGTGAGATGTGAGAGACAACAGTAGATGGACTTTTCAACTGGAGGAAGTGTTATTAGGGAATATGGACTCGTATTTTAGCCGGAGGCGACAGATTAAAGTTTTTGGCTACTCAAACCAAAATTGATGAACTGGAGTGGTGTGGTTTACTTGTGGATTATTGTGATATTTTTATCAGCTGCTTGGACGATGGCACCCATTCACTGCAGAGGATCCATTGATGAGCAAGTGATGATGACACATTTCTCCAAATATGATGAAGAAATAAACTCATCTACATCTTGGATGGCCCAAAGATGATGACATTTTCTTGCATGCCAGCTTCACTCTCATCTGTTACTTTTATTTAATAAATACCTTGTATGTATCATAACATTCACCTCATGTTCTGTTTTTGGTCTATTACCTGTGCGTCCATCAGCCACCGTCTGGCGTGAGAGGTCACCCCTGTGCAGTGTGGTCACCACTGTCCTGTACAAAGCACCGGATCTCAAGCCCTGGAAGTGGTAGGAGGTGACATTGGGTGGTACACTTTCATTCTTCATGACCACGCTGTCGTAGATGAGGAGCACTCGGTACAGATCCACCTCACCGGCTGACCCGTCCCAGCATACCTGCAGAGCATCTGTGCTGCCCTGATTGCTGACCCGCAGCTTTGTGACCTGTGCAGGGACTGACCACACACACAAGATTACTTCATAAAAAATATTATTGGATATTGCTTTTAAGAAAAGGTAATTAACAATCTAGTCATTCCAGCAGTTACACCATCACAGCAGCACAGCACTGGACATCTGAATGACTCACTGGTTCTTCCTGTGATGTGGGCCGAACTACTCAGATCTCCACTATTGGTCATCACAGTGATCGTATAGGTATGTCCAGACATCAGGTTATTAAAGTTGCATTCCTGTGAATCATGGGCTAATGTCTGTGTGTCCACAGTCATGTCTTCATCCTTCAGCAGGACGGTGTAGTTGTCCCACTCACCGACAGGATGGTTCCACACAGCGCTCAGAGAGGTCTCTGTACTGTGACGGACATTCAGTCTCTGAACAGACCGGGGAGCTGATGGACAGGTGCAGAAAAACAGAGAACTGTGTTTATATTTCACAATTTACACTGCCTCTAATGCCCCCTGTCCCTGGTCTTATTGTGCACAAAAGAGAGGTCTTCAGTCCTGCTCCTGGAGACCCACTGTCCTGCAGAGCTCAGCTCCAACCCTAATCAAACATACCTGAAGCAGCTAAACCAGCTTTTCGTGATCACTTAAAAATCACCAGCATCTGTGCTGAAGCAGGCTGGACAGTGAGTCTCATTTCAATCTGACATGAATACAAAGTGCACTGTTTAAAAAAATGCTTAAGTGTGTTAAGAATCATTGTCATGTAAGTGTCTCTCTTTACAGTAAGTACACTTAAGTGGCCTTTCATTGTTAATATAATTTTATGCAAGTACAGTGTTTAAAGAAAACTTTGAAGTACAGTAAAAGTGCACATGCAATACAATTTAAGTGCAATTCTCTTTTACTAGAGCAGGCACTTTGTGTTTTGTGAAGGCCGCTTCATGTTGGTTTCTGTTTTACTGTTGAAAGTTTCATGGCAGTAGTGAGTTGATCAGTAACACACCTAGTCTCCCATGGCAGCCTGCGGTTGAGCTCAGATATCCGCTCTCCACACTCACAGCAGCTCTGTACAGACGGCCTGGAATCAGAGTCCAGTTAGTGAAGCTGAACTCCACAAGATTACTTTCAATCGTCTGGTTCATCAGCACAGAAGAGCCATTGAACAGCAGGATACGGTAGAAATCCCAGTCTCCATCAGGAGGAGACCAGGACAACCGCAGGGTCTTCTCATTAAGGGCTTCCAGCTTGAGATGATCCGCCGATCCTGGTGCTGATGAGCAACAGACACAACAAGAGCTCATAAAGACACATCTCAGGTTATTTGTATTGATGAACCATTGGTTGACAAGGCAATGAATCATGTGTTGTTCAAATACATATATGGACCATTCTACAGAATTGGTGCAAACTGCTGTCCCACAGCCGACCCCCCCCCCCCCCCCCCACACACACACACACAAAAAGAAAAAACTTTTAAAAAGAATTTAATATTCATATCTTAGATGTTTACTAAGATCCTTCTATTATCTATTGAAACACACAATAATATTTAAAATAGCAGTACGCTTATTACTATTTTATTACTATATTATTTAGTAAATCATCATTTATTGGGTACTTTCAATTGAGAGGTGGCTGTCCTGAATCCTAACCCCCAAATTTCAACCTATGAAAATGATACTGAAATAATTTTTTCATTTTATGCCATAGTTGTTTTAAAAATATCTTCTTTTTCAAATGTAGTTAAAATATATATGTATTTTATATTTTCCTTTTAAATTATGAAACTTTATGTAAAAATTTGTCCTGTGTATTCCATATGACTACCAAAACAGTGCATGTGTTTGTCCATTGGCTGAGACCGATTTTTACTACACCCTACATTTGTGATCAGGAATTATTCATGTGTCCCTCTCTCTCAAAGCTACATGGTCAGTAGATAGGTGCCATCATTTTGAGATAAATGTGTTCAAAAGTCTGAAAATCTGTATGTAACTTTAAGTAACATCAGTACCGAACAACTTTTTTGAGAGTTATTCCAAATCATTTAGTTTTTATTTGTCTAAAACTGTTCAGATCTGTGGTAGCTAACCATGTGCTGATTAGCATCTTTGAGAAGGGTTGAAGGTATCTAAAATTGTAATGAACAAAACAGTCACAAATTTAACATCATCATGATAGGAAGATCTCGTCAAAAAAAAAAACACAACTAGACCCCAAAGAACTAGTTAATTACATATCTCGAAACTCCCTTTTCTTTCCAAGATACTAGAAAAGGTGGTATCTTCACAATAACAGGTGCATCTCAATAAATTAGAATGTTGTGGAAAAGTTAATTTATTTCAGTAATTTAACTCAAATTGTGAAACTTGTTTTAACAATATAAATAATTTTGTAGTACGGGAAGAAGGAGGTGGGAACTGGTGAACATTTAAATAAAACTTTAATAATAAAATAAACACAAAACAGGGTGACAGCCCCTCGCAGACAACTGCCTCGCACAAACAAACCCAAAAGAAAGTCTAGGCCTGGTCCTCTCTCATCCTTCACTGTCATAACTCCTCCTTTATCCTTCCGGATCTCATCCTTGGGACTCAAGACCGGTGAGTGGCGCAGGTGTCGCTCATTTCCAATTAATCCACTGGTCTTAACCAGTTCCCATGGCTCTCGGTCCCACCCCACTCACCACACTTGTGTATTAAATAAATTCAATGCACACAGACTGAAGTCTTTGGTTCTTTTAATTATGATTATTTTGACAAAAATTTAACAAAAACCCACCAATTCACTATCTCGGCAAATTCGAATATGGTGACATGCCAAGAGAAGCAAAAGAACTGCAGCCTAATGAGGATTGTCAAGCAAATCAATTCAAGAATTTGACTGAACTTCACAAGGAATGGACTGAGGCTGGTGTCAAGGCATTCAGACATGTCAAGGAATTTGGCTACAGTTGACGTATTCCTCTAGTTAAGCCACTCCTGAACCACAGACAACATCAGTGGCATCTTACCTGGGCTAAGGAGAAGATGGTTGCCCAGTGGTCCAAAGTTTTTTTTTCAGATGAGAGCAAGTTTTGTATTTTTTTTGGAAACCAAGGTCCTAGAGTCTGGAGGAAGGGTGGACAAGCTCATAGCCTCATAGGTAGTGAATTGGTGGGGTTTTGATAAATGTCAGCTAAAATTATCACAATTAAAAGAACCAAAGACTTAAACTACTTAAGTCTGTGTGCATTGAATTTATTTAATACACAAGTTTCACAATTTGAGTTGAATTACTGAAATAAATGAACTTTTCCATGATATTCTAATTTATTGAGATGCACCTGTATATTCCTTCTTAGAGAAAATGGTTATAGAAAAATGGTATCGGTGAGGATTTCCAGTCAGGATTTAGACTGTATCATAGTACTGTTGTGGAAATTCTAATTCAATAGAAATTTGTAGAGACTGAGAATGAAAAACAAAACAATCTGACTTTGCTGCAGCCTGGATTTGAACTACTGGTTTCGTCTGGTCAGAGGAGAACTGGCCCCCAACTGAGCCTGGTTTCTCCCAAGGTTTTTTTCTCCATTCTGTCACCGATGGAGTTTCGGTTCCTTGCTGCTGTCGCCTCTGGCTTGCTTAATTGGGGTCACTTCATCTACAGCGATATTGTTGACTTGATTGCAAATAAATGCACAGACAGTCAACAGAGTTGACATCACTGAATTCAATGATGAACTGGCTTTAACTGTCATTTTGCATTATTGACACACTGTTTTCCTAATGAATGTCGTTCAGTTGCTTTGACGCAATGTATTTTGTTTAAAGCGCTATATAAATAAAGGTGACTTGACTTGACAAATGTGTAGAGGAGAGCACTGTTTATTTCAGCTAGTTTGCCACCCCTAAGGTGAGCTTTAGCCTTGTTGCTTTTCTCTTTTTGTGAGAATTTGTGTTTATATCGGTTGGTGGGGAAGGTACAACGTTTGTTTGTTTATACTTGGGGAATTGTCTTTTTTTTTGTCTTGCATTATTTTTTTTTTGTATTGAATGTGTAGTAGAATATAATTTTTTTTTTTAACTGGTGAACTTCTACTACCATTTATTTAATAAAACTTGTCAATTCATGAAGACTATTATGCTGGTCTAATGTTTCTTTAATCTATATATATATATATATATATATATATATTGTGACACGTGTCCCGAGCGCTCATCAGCGTCGCCCTAGCAACGGCACAGACACACCTGCGCCTACTCATCACAGGCTGAGCGACCACACCTGCGTGCCATCAGCCGCTGTAGATATAAACCCCGCAAGTGGGCACAGAGGTGAGAGATGTCTCCACGAGACTCGGCTAACATGTCTTTTCCTCTGCCCTTAGACAGCAGCGTGTGACCGCCAGGCCCAATGGCACAGGAGAGCATGAACCCACACTGCACTAGAGCACTTTCAAGACAAGACGCCGAGCACCGAACACCCAAACCACCTCACAGCATCGACGGTTCATTCACCGATTCTCTTAATAAAATCCACCCTTCGGGGAACTTACCCTCATCCTCATGTCGTGTCCTACTTCACCCCGCCACACTGGTGGAGAATGCGGGCATAACAGTGAAGTGCACACCGACGACCCTACCCCTCACCGCGTGCAACGAGTGGATTGGTTTGGATTTCTTTGTTTTTTTTCCCTCATGGTCTCTACCTCACAAGTCTCCTCTGGTTCCCCAGGTGGCGCCCCTCCCCCGACGATGGAAGAGCTCCTGAAACATCTCACCGAGGTGAGCATCCGCCAGCAACAAATCATGGATCACATGGCCTCCCGGCAGGGGGAAACCAAGCGAGAGTTGGCCGCGCTCCGCCTAGCCACAGCCCCGCGGACTCCACTACCTGACCCCCGTGTCCAAGCAACCCAGCTGCTGCCCAGGATGACTGCCCATGATGAGGTGACGATGTACCTTCAGATGTTTGAGACCGTAGCTACAAGGAAGGCATGGCCCAAAGAAGATTGGGCACGCATCATCGCACCCCTGCTCATGGGAGAGGCTCAGCGTGCATACTTCGTGCTTCCCCCGGAGCTAAGCACCTCCTACGAGGACCTAGGAAAGGAGATCCTGGGACGAATGGGGTTGTCACCAATCAGCGCTGCCCAACTGTTCAACGAGTGGACCTTTGACCCACGGCAGCCAGCCCGGGCCCAAGCCGCTAGCCTCTCCCGTCTGGCTCAACACTGGTTGCTGGCCGGGGGTCCCACCGTACACCAGGTAGCGGAGCGCGTCGTGGTCGACCGCCTCCTACGTGCCCTTCCCCGCCCACTACTTCAGGCCGCCGGGATGCGGAACCCGGCCAACGTAGATAAACTTGTTGAGGCCATAGAGCTGGCGGAGGCCACCCAACACCAGGAGATAGGGGAGAGAGCGTCGCCGTTTCGCCGAAGGGCACCCAGCGTCCGGTGAGCAGGCCGGCGGTTCCCGGCCCACAGGATGAGCCCATGCCCATGGAAGCTCCCCGCTCCCCAGGACGACCTTGGCTGGCGGGCTGCGCCGTGCACACTGAAAACACGCCACCGGCTGAAGTAAAGTTATACGGAGGCCTGTCCAACGTGCCAGCGGACGTCGCCTCGAACCCCTGGAAGGCAACAGCAAAGGCAATAGCCCAGGAGCTCTTCCTCCTCTTCAGCCGGGTCGGCATCCCATCGCAGATCCTGACTGACCAAGGTACCCCCTTCATGTCCTGGATGATGGTGGATGTCTGCAAGTTACTGAAGGTTCAACAGCTCCGCACCACGGTGTACCACCCCCAGACCAACGGGCTCGTCGAGCGATTTAATCAAATGTTAAAGCAGATGCTGCGCTGGGTGGCAGTCGAAGACAAGCGTGACTGGGACCAGATGCTCCCCTACGTGCTCTTCGGCATTCGAGAAATCCCTCAGGCCTCCACTGGCTTCACCCCCTTCGAACTGCTCTTCAGACGACAGCCCCGCGGACTGCTCAACCTGGCCCGAAAGGCCTGGGAACAACAACCAGCGGTACACCGAACCACCATTGAGCATGTGTGTGAGATGAGGGAACGAATCGATAGAGTGATGCCCATCGTCCGGGAACATCTCGTAAAAGCACAACAAGCGCAGCAACGGCATTACAACCGGGAGGCCCAACCACGGGAGTTCCAGCGAGGAGACCACGTTCTGGTCCTTGTGCCCACAGCTGCCTGCAAGTTCCTGGCTACCTGGCAAGGCCCTTATACAGTCACGGAAAAGGTTGGCCCCGTTACGTACCATGTGCGGCAGCCCGGTAGAAGAAGGGAGGATCAGCTCTACCCCATTAGTATGCTGAAGCGCTGGGTCGGGACCGGACCCCAGCTCTCCGCCTACACCAGCTCCACTCCCGTGGTTGTGGATATGGATCCCCAACTTTCCGCCGCCCAGAAGTCGGAGCTGCAGCACCTGGTCAGTCAGTTTCCGGATGTGTTCTCCCCCCAGCCTGGGCGGACCCACGTACTGGAGCATGACGTCCGTAAACCACCAGGAACCATCATCCGGCAGCGGCCATCGAGGAGGAGGTACAGGAGATGCTGAGGTTAGGGGTAATCGAACCATCTTCTCCACCCCAAGCGGCCACTGGCAGAACCGGGTCCTTCCCTTCGGCCTCCATGGGGCCCCAGCCACCTTACAACGGCTCATGGATGTCCTCCTCCGGCCGCACCAGGCCTATGTGGCTGCCTACCTCGACGACATCGTGATCCACTCGGATACCTGGGAGGACCATCTAGAGTGGCTGCGGAGGGTGCTCACGGAGCTGTGCTGGGCTGGCCTGACTGCCAACCCCCGGAAGTGTCATCTGGCCCTTGCCAAATCAAAGTATTTGGGGTATCAGGTGGGTCGCGGCCTGATCCGACCTCAAGAGAAGAAGGTGGCAGCTATCCTCTCTGCGCCGCGGCCCACCTCTAAAACACAGGTACGGGATATTATCGCTGCTTCATCCCTAACTTCTCCTCCTTAGCTTCTCCCCTGACAGACCTGACCAGGAAGGGGCAGCCGGAGAAAAAGTCTTGTGGAACTCCGGAACAGAATCAGCATTCCTCAAAATCAAGGCCGCCCTGACGACGGAACCGGTCCTCCGTGCCCCTGACTTCAACTGCCCCTTCCTGCTGCAAACTGACGCATCCAACACCGGGTTGGGAGCTGTCTTGTCGCAGGGCCATGACGGTGATGAACACCCGGTGATGTTCATCAGCCGAAACCTGACTCCCGCAGAACAGCGGTACGCCACCGTAGAGCGGGAAGCGTTGGCTGTCGGGGAAACTTACCCTCATCCTCATTTCGTGTTTGATAATCAAAATCAACTGCAGATGGTAGATCTTTTTGCCATTTAGAAACTCTAAAATAACCTACTTAACACTGTTATGGAGGCAGACACATTCTGTCAGTTTAAATCTAGATTAAAGACCCATCTCTTTAACCTGGCTTACACATAACACACTAAAACATGTCTAATATTTAAATATATTAAAGAATTTTTAGGCTGCATTAATTGGGACACCCTTAACTAGGAACACTTCCCATAACACAAAATATACTTGCTAAATCGTTAGAAAAATAGTACCTACTGTATGTTTATATTAGTCTGTTTCTTTTTTATTCCGAGGTCACGGTAACCAGCAGATCCAGTCTGTATCCAGAGGAGAAGGAGACCAGACCAGACCAGAGGAGAACCGGCCCCCGGTGTCACGGTTCATGAATGCACCGTCTCCTGCTCGTCCCATGTTACGTCATGTTGATTGTTTCATGTGTTTCATCTGATCAGCGGCAGCTGCAGCTCATTCCACCAGCCTACTTAATGCCTTGTCTTTCTTCTCTTGTCTGTCAGATCGTTGTTCGAGGTCCTCCGTGCTTCTTGTCTGTGTTCCACCAGCTCTGCTCCATTATGTCTTGTTCCCGTTCGGTCGCTATTGGATTACTAGTCATCACACGGATTCCTCACCACCACCACCCTTTCCACGCAATCACCTCCTCACCTGTTCAGTGCTGTCATCGAGAACCCTGCGTCACCCACCTTCATCCAGCCTGATGATACTTCTCTTAATAAACATCAATTACTTGCAACTGCTTCCTGTCCTTAGTACTGCCGGGACACCCGGACTGAGCCTGGTTTCTTCCCAGGTTTTTTCTCCATTCTGTCACCGATGGAGTTTTGGTTCCTTGCCACTGTCGTCTTTGGCTTGCTTAGTTGGGGACACTTAATATCCAGCAATATTGTAAACTTGATTGCACAGATGCTATTTAAACTGAACTGAGCTGGATGATGACATCACCGAATTCGATGATGGACTGCCTTTAACTGGAAATTGAGTGTTTACTATTGTCATTTTGCATTATGGACACACTACCTTCCTATTTAATAATGTAAAGTTGCTTTGACACAATCTGTTTCGTTAAAAGCGTTTCATAAATAAAGGTGACTTGACTTAGCATATTCAAGACTTCCTGAAAATTCCAGGAGCATTCCTCTAACTCAAGATAAGATTGTGTGTGAAGTCTAGCATAGCTGTGTATCATCCCTAAAGAACACAGAAGAAAATCTGAAGAAACGATTCTAATCAAACAGCTTACACAGGGACCACTGCATGTTTTCTGACCGTGTTAATCGTATAAGCACAGCCTTAAGAATTTTTTTCAAGGAAAAATAAAATAAAAATACTGTACAAAGTTCTGAAGATAGTTAAGTTCAAACAGTTGACAAAAGTAATTGACAAGTAATCCAATGCCTCAAGTCCATCAACTAACGTCTTCTGAAGCGGAAATCTGGATGTTTGTAATAAACATATCCATAAAGACGTTATTAACTTTGTTAAACATTGCTAAAATGCAAGTCCATAGTTCCTACTAACACTTCATCCAATGTAAAAGAGAAGTCTGAACAGATTCATCACGTTTATAAGCCAAAACAGTCCAAAACAAATCACCTATAAACAAAAATGTGAGATTTTGATGTGAGATGTGAGAGACAACAGTAGATGGACTTTTCAACTGGAGGAAGTGTTATTAGGGAATATGGACTCGTATTTTAGCCGGAGGCGACAGATTAAAGTTTTTGGCTTCTCAAACCAAAATTGATGAACTGGAGTGATGTGGTTTACTTGTGGATTATTGTGATATTTTTATCAGCTGCTTGGACGATGGCACCCATTCACTGCAGAGGATCCATTGATGAGCAAATGATGATGACACATTTCTCCAAATATGATGAAGAAATAAACTCATCTCCATCTTGGATGGCCCGAGGATGAGGACATTTTCTTGCATGCCAGCTTCACTCTCATCTGTTACTTTTATTTAATAAATCACCTGTATGTATCATAACATTCACCTCATGTTCTGTTTTTGGTCTATTACCTGTGCGTCCATCAGCCACCGTCTGGCGTGAGAGGTCACCCCTGTGCAGTGTGGTCACCACTGTCCTGTACAAAGTACCGGATCTCAAGCCCTGGAAGTGGTAGGAGGTGACATTGGGTGGTACACTTTCATTCTTCATGACCACGCTGTCGTAGATGAGGAGCACTCGGTACAGATCCACCTCACCGGCTGACCCGTCCCAGCATACCTGCAGAGCATGTGTGCTGCCCTGATTGCTGACCCGCAGCTTTGTGACCTGTGCAGGGACTGACCACACACACAGGATTACTTCATAAAAAAATATTATTGGATATTGCTTTTAAGAAAATACAATTAACAATCTAGTCATTCCAGCAGTTACACCATCACAGCAGCACAGCACTGGACATCTGAATGACTCACTGGTTCTTCCTGTGATGTGGGCCGAACTACTCAGATCTCCACTATTGGTCATCACAGTGATCGTATAGGTATGTCCAGGCATCAGGTTATTAAAGTTGCATTCCTGTGAATCATGGGCTAATGTCTGTGTGTCCACAGTCATGTCTTCATCCTTCAGCAGGACGGTGTAATTGTCCCACTCACCGACAGGATGGTTCCACACAGCGCTCAGAGAGGTCTCTGTACTGTGACGGACATTCAGTCTCTGAACAGACCGGGGAGCTGATGGACAGGTGCAGAAAAACAGAGAACTGTGTTTATATTTCACAATTTACACTGCCTCTAATGCCCCCTGTCCCTGGTCTTATTGTGCACAAAAGAGAGGTCTTCAGTCCTGCTCCTGGAGACCCACTGTCCTGCAGAGCTCAGCTCCAACCCTAATCAAACATACCTGAAGCAGCTAAACCAGCTTTTCGTGATCACTTAAAAATCACCAGCATCTGTGCTGAAGCAGGCTGGACAGTGAGTCTCATTTTAATCTGACATAAATACAAAGTGAACTGTCCAAAAAAATGATTAAGTGTGTTAAGAATCATTGTCATGTAAGTGTCTCTCTTTACAGTAAGTACTCTTAAGTGGCTTTACATTGTTAATATAATTTTATGCAAGTACAGTTTTTAAAGAAAACTTTGAAGTACAGTAAAAGTGCACATGCAATACAATTTAAGTGCAATTCTCTTTTACTAGAGCAGGCACTTTGTGTTTTGTGAAGGCCGCTTCATGTTGGTTTCTGTTTTACTGTTGAAAGTTTCATGGCAGTAGTGAGTTGATCAGTGACACACCTAGTCTCCCATGGCAGCCTGCGGTTGAGCTCAGATATCCGCTCTCCACACTCACAGCAGCTCTGTACAGACGGCCTGGAATCAGAGTCCAGTTAGTGAAGCTGAACTCCACAAGATTACTTTCAATCGTCTGGTTCATCAGCACAGAAGAGCCATTGAACAGCAGGATACGGTAGAAATCCCAGTCTCCATCAGGAGGAGACCAGGACAACCGCAGGGTCTTCTCATTAAGGGCTTCCAGCTTGAGATGATCCGCCGATCCTGGTGCTGATGAGCAACAGACACAACAAGAGCTCATAAAGACACATCTCAGGTTATTTGTATTGATGAACCATCGGTTGACAAGGCAATGAATCATGTGTTGTTCAAATACATATATGGTCCAAACTGCTGTCCCACAAACCAAAAAAAAAAAAAACACTTTTAAAAAGTATTTAAGTATTCATATCTTAGATGTTTACTAATATCCTTCTATTATCTATTGAAACACACAATAATATCTAAAATATAAGAAATACCCTTTGTGAGAAGCAATTAAATCAGTGGGAGTTAAAAGCAGATCGTAAGTGTAGACGTGCTGCATTTGGTCTCGTACTCTATCGCATACGTTGTCATTGTTGTGCGCTTGCTTAGACCTTTGTTGTGATAAACAGTAAAGTGCGTTCAAGCGCCAGCCAAGAGAGTGTAAAGAAATACCCTTTGTGAGAAGCAGTTAAATTAAAGTTGAAACTAGTTAAAAGCAGATTGTAAGTGTATTTATTTCTTGTCTCATTAGTATTTAGCGCAGTTGTCGTTGCTAGGAAACACTTGTTTGTTTACTGTGTTGAGACCTGCTGCGTTTGGTCTCGAACTCTATCGCATACGTTGTCAGTGTTGTGCGCTTGCTTGGACCTTTGTTGTGATAAACAGTAAAGTGCGTTCATGCGCCAGCCAAGAAAGTGTAAAGAAATACCTTTTGTGAGAAGCAGTTAAATCAGCGGGAGTTAAAAGCAGATCGTAAGTGTATTTAGTCTCATTAGTGTTTAGCGCAGTTGTCGTTGCTAGGAAACACTTGTTTGTTTACTGTGTTGAGACCTGCTGCGTTTGGTCTCGTACACTATCGCATACGTTGTCAGTGTTGTGCGCTTGCTTAGACCTTTGTTGTGATAAACAGTACCGCGGCAGCGGTTGCGGCAGCCCTCCTCGTGTGAAGACCAAAGAGTGTAAAGACCATCGACTCTACCGTGCGACTCCACCGGGCAGGGACATCGGCAGGGAATATAAGTATTGTTTCGATTAATCTTTTTCCTTCTTGTTTCATTTCTGTTTCAGTTGTTTTTTTGTTTATAACCAAATCTTACTATGTGTTTCCGGATCCCTACTATCACTTCCACTCGCAAACCACACATCACACAATGTAGACAGCGCAATCTTAACAATCTGCACACTTTGCCTATATCTGCTAATACACTACTTTCTTTTTCTCTTGGTCTCTGGAATTGCCAGTTTGCTGTAAATTTACCTATATGGACATTATGAATTATCTTGTTTTTGGTCTAAGTTACTACACAATGCAAGAGTTTAAGGGCCACAAGTCTTTGGAAAGTTACAAGGCTTTCAGTTGTGGCTGGGTCCATCTACAAGTCTCCAGGTGGTGAAAACAGCGTTGTACTGCCCAAAGTAAGTTTATTCACATGCATTTTAGTGTGCTGTAATTACATTGCATTTAGCAGACACTTCTTGACCAAGATGACAAAGTAACTTAAATAACTGCGTCTGTTTCATAAACACTAGATTGTAAAGAAATGTTCAATGTACACAAACGTTTCCAACATGTTTTGATGTAGGCTAAAGCTGTGTATGTTTAGTTATTTAGTTGTAATTTGATTTTAGCCCAATGACACATACTGTACCAGGTTTTTGTGTTAGGACAAACCAGTTCTGGGTTAGCTAGGGTAGTTAAATGTGTGATTGCAAGATGTAAATGTCCTGGTTAGATTAAAGCCATTAACAGTGTGAATGCAAGGTGACTTACACCGTAAACAAGATCATTCACAATGTCCATATGTGTGCATGGAGGTAAATGGTCCAGTTCTCTGTGCCATTCCGCTGCAGGGAGCTCGTATGGGTCGATATTTTGGATGCCTGAGATCTTCTGCGCTGTTTTGCGCTTGTTCCTGTAAAGTCCCTTTTCTTTCGTCTTATCTTTTTGCATTGCTTTACTTTCTTCCTTTTCTTTCTCGAATTCGTAGATCCGTCTCTGTTCCGCCCACATAATAAATGCGCAAAAATGAAAAAGGGGTCTGGAATGTTTAGTCACGCCTCTGTGAAGTTCTGAAGGCATTTCCCCTGGCAACCGATAGCGTATCCTACCATCATGGCCGACCGGCTCAGACCCCGCCCAAATCAACCCATATCAGCACGTGACTCCTCACTCTCAATCGGGCCACTGGTACAATAGACACGCCCTCACATGCTCAAGACTTTCAGAGCGAGAGCCACATTTAAGGCAGCTTCCAAAGGCTAGCTATCCAGCTGCATAAGGTAATTGTTTTGTACATGTATAATAACTGTAATTGTGAATTTGTGTTGTGCTGATTATACTGTTCAATGTACACAGCTAGAAAATGCACAAATCAATATTCGCCTAAAGACATCTGAAGTGACAGGTGGCCACGAGGTAGCTAATTTTATTTTACAACTGTGTTTTAGCAAGCCAAAATGGAGTGTCTAATTGCACTGTTTACTCTGTCCTGTAGTTTTCACTGCGTTTAATCGCATCTGAGAAAGCTAGTTAATGTGCCCGTACTCAAGAAACTGTGTGCAGTGTTGTCATTGAGGAGTTACAGTGAAAAATCGCCCAGCCCAGCGCCGGTGAGAAGCTCGAGTTGAAGACGGCAGCTACAGTGGGTTGCGGTACCGAAGTATACCACAAAGTGGCACCATTACACCAGCTAATCGCTCCCCAGCAACAGAGCTCCATCAATAAAAGTCAATCAAAATGAAGTAAAGTAGAAAATAAGTAAAAGACTGTGCTCTATGGAAGTAAGAGTGGTTTAAGCCAAGTTAAACTTAACTAAAGTTATTTCATAGCACATTTGCTTAAAAGTTCTTGATATCTACTTCATTTTATGGTTATCTTTTGTTTTCATTTCAGACGTTTTTGTGCATTTTGTTTGAAGTTAAAACTATTGAAAGTTTATTCACGCTATAAGTTAACATAGCTTGCTGATTAAGAAGTTCATTATAATCAAAGGTTTACACAAAACAATAGTAATCTTAATGCAATATTTAAGGCACATATGCACTGTGTTAAAACAATAACATCTGACTAGACATACAAAATGAGTGATGAACCCAATGAAAAGAACTGCTCTGAACCAACTACTCAACCTGAAGCAATTACTCACAAGAGCGAAAGAACAAGAACAATAACCGAAAAGGTAAAAGAGCTTCAAGAAGACAAGCTCAACGCTCTCAAGCACAGATACAAGGTTGTTTATGAAAAATGGAGATATGGGGCATGATCAAAGTAATACTGACTGATACAGCCACTGAGAGTGAGTTAACCGAGTTGATAGATAATGTTAATATCTCTTGCCAGAATGTACAAGCCATATACAATGAGATCCGTCAGATACAAGCTCCTGATTCAGATTTGAGATGCAAAGTAGATGCATGTACGTTCCTTTCAGATTTCATTGTTAAAAGGGCAAAAAAATGGCTAGAGGGACATGCTGAAGAAGACGAAGAGCCATGGCCAGATGTTGGATCATGCTTGGAGTAAGAAAGATCCAAATCAAAGTCTAAGTCACAAAGGTCAAATTGTAACTCAGTTCTCTTGAGTGCGCAGTCAGTTAAAATAGTGGAAGCAGCAGCCGATGCAGCAGCATCTCAAGAAATATTGGCTGTTATGGAGGAAAAAGAGAGTCAAGCAAGTACACTACAAAAATTAGAAATTGAAACCAAACAATGTGAACTTGAAAATTTGATAAGACAGCAAGCAATGGAAGAGGAGCACAGGAAACTTGAACGTTTGGAAGAAATCAAAAGGTTGAATGCTGCCAAGGCCAGAGTCAAGGCCAACAACTATGAGAGCCGCAGCTTGCCGTGCAGCAATAAAAAGGTGAGTGAATGTCATGCAGTTCCTCTCACACCACTCACACTCTTCCAAGCTCCAAATGCCATAGGTTCTGCATTTACCCCACTCGCTTATACAGCAATCGCAAGTCAAGCTCTCAAAGCCTCAAGTCCACCATTCATTCCTCAAGCAACACCAGCCCCAACAGCTGTCACACAACTTCAGCAAAACTCAGATTTGGTCAGCATATTGGCAGAAGCTATAAGTTCTAATCGGCTTCCAACTCCAGAACCGGCATTGTTCACTGGAGATCCCTTAATGTTTAAGAAATGGGCGTGTCATTCAAAACCTTAATCGAAAGAAAAAACATTCCCAAAAAAGAGAGACTCTACTACCTCAGAAAGTACCTTGGTGGGCCTACAAAAAAGGCAGTTAAAGGATTTCTCCTAGTAGGCACAGATGAAGCATATGACTGTAATTGTTGGAAAATAGATTTGGTGATCCCTTCACCATCGGAAAGTGTTTCTGGGACAGGCTCCATAGTTGGCCTAAAATAAGCTCCAAAGATGGATGTGAGTTGAGAGAATTTGCAGACTTCCTTAAAAGTTGTGAAGCCACAATGCCATGTATCAAGAAGCTGGAAGTTCTCAATGATTGTATGGAGAGTCAAAGGATCTTGGTGAAACTACCAGATTGGCTTGTGTCTAGATGAAACCGAAAAGCGAAGGAGATGAGACAAACCAATGGAGATTACCCAGATTTTCAGACATTTGTGGAATTCATGTCAACAGAAGCAGACTTAGCTTGCGACCCCATAACATCAATACAGGCACTCAAAGGTTTGGAAGCAGATAAACCAAAACACTCAAGAAACCAAGTTACTCATTCCAAAATTCTAACAACAAACTCAAGTAACTCAAGTCACAATGTTGCTACATGCATATTTTGCAAGAAAACTGGTCACTCTCACAAATGTCGCAAGTTTGTAGAAAAGGAACATGTCGAGTTTGTACAAACAGAAAAGCTTTGTTTTGGATGTTTAAGGACAGGACATCACTCAAAGAACTGCGACAAGAGAAGCACATGTGATAAGTGTCAAAAGAGACATCCAACATGCCTGCACGATGACAAATTCACGGAACGTAAAGGAATAGCTCCTTTGAAAACAGACGGGTCTCAAGACAAAACAGGCATTCAAGTAAAGGTTGATCCTAAAGACAAAGATGTACCTGCAATTGCAAAAACCAATAGAGTTGCTAAAGAAAGCCCAAGCACTTTGACATCCTCTTTATTACCTGTCTGGGTTTCATCCACAAAGAATCCAGGTCAAGAAGTACTGGTGTATGCTGTCCTCAACTCACAGAGCGATACATCTTTCATCTTGGATGAAGTAGCCCAAGACCTTGACACAGACAAAAGCAAAGCCAGTTTACGGCTATCGACAATGTCCAGCAAGTTAACAGTTATACCATGTGAAAAGATGTTAAACCTACAAGTAAGAGGATACCATAGCAAGCAGAGGATTGCATTGCCACCAGTCTCCACAAGAGAGTTCATCCCGGTGAATAAAATGACAATCCAGTCTCTCAGGAAGACATACTGTTCATGTCAAAGGTGAACAAAGCCATCAGGCAGAAGGATAATGGTCTCTATGAGCTCTCACTTCCATTCAAAACAGACAATCCAAATCTCCCAAATAACAAACAGTATGCAGAACGCAGACTGTCTTCATTGGAACGTCGTCTCAGAAAGGATGAGAAATACTATAAGGATTACGTCAAGATCATGGATGATATCATTTCTCGTGGAGATGCAGAAAGGGTCCCAGAACAAGAGCTGGACAACGAGGCAGCTTGGTACATCACACACCACAGGGTGTACCACCCCCCCAAGCCCGACAAGATCTGCGTAGTTTTCGATTGTTCAGCCCGCTTTCAGGAAACCTCTCTCAATGATCACCTTCTGACCAGACCAGATCTTACCAATGCACTGGTCGTATTGTTATGCCGATTCAGAAAGGGTCCCATAGCCATAATGTGTGATGTCGAGAGAATGTCCCATCAATTCCATGTCATCAAGGAACATAAAAACTACTTAAGATTTCTCTGGTGGGACAATCAGAGAAATCAGGTAATCTGAACTCCAAACCAACAGTGTACAGGATGAAGGTACACCTCTTCAGGGTAGCTTCGTCTCCTGGATGCTGCAACTTCGGACTCAAACATCTCGCGGAACAAGGCCGAGATAAGTTCAGCAAAGAGACCATCCAGTTCATCCAAAGAGGTTTTTATGTTGATAATGGACGCGCTAGCGTAACATCAACTGCTGAAGCCATACAGCTAGTTGAAGAGTCAAGAGCCCTCTGTAAGACAGGCAATCTCCGTCTGCATAAGTTTGTGTCAAACTGTCAAGAAGTGAACAATACCTCAAGTAGAACAAGCTCAAGCTAAGGATCAAGACATGGCTCTAGGAGAAACCCACATTGAACTGGGATGGACTGGGAGTACAATAGTGTATTGAGGCAGATGAATTCCAATTCAGAGTCTTAGTCAAAGAAAACCCGCTAACAAGGAGAGGGGTGCTCTCGACAGTTGCATCAGTCTATGGCTATCACTCTATTTATAACGATTGGAAAGCAAATACTCCAGGCGTTGTGCAAAGACAAAGTCAGTTGGTATGAGGATCAATGGGAATCTTGGCTTCGAGACCTGCCCAAATTAGCAGCTCTAAAAATCCCACAAAGCTACTCACAGAACATTGACATTGCACAATACGAACTACACAACTTTTCAGATGCAAGTCTTAATGGTTATGGTGCTTGCTCATACATCAGAGCAATAAGCAGATAAGGACAGATCACCTGCTCACTCGTCATGGGTAAAGCAAGAGTTTCACCCACTAAACAAACAACCATCCCAAGGCTTGAACTGTCTTCCGCCCTGACTTCAGTCTGCAACGCAGATGTAATCAAGCAAGAACTTGAAGTTGAAAATCTCCTACAGTTTTATTGGATCACAAGTTGTACTAGCCTATATAAAACAACGACACCAGAAGATTCCACACATTTGTTGCAAATCGTGTCCAATGAATAAGACAAAGCACAAATCCCGACCAATGGCAACATGTCATCTCCAAAAGCAACCCGGCTGATCACGCCTCGAGAGGCCTAAATGCAACTCGGCTTAAGGACTCAAACTGGTTGCAAGGACCCACATTTCTTTGGCAACGAGATCTTCCATACAGGAAAGAAACGGGGGGAGAAATATTCGAAGTGGATCCTGAGCTTCGTAAAGGTCACACACATACCATTCAGACAAAAGAAGCAAACTTTGCTGGAACGTATGGGGTGGTGTTAGCGCAGTGGATAAGACGCATGCCTGTGGTGTGGGAGACCCGGGTTCGAATCCACTGTGAACCGCCAGTGTGTCCCTGAGCAAGACACTTAACCCCTAGTTGCTCCAGAGGCGTGCGACCTCTGACATATATAGCAGTTGTAAGTCGCTTTGGATAAAAGCGTCAGCTAAATGAATAAATGTAAATGTAAATGTATAAAGAAGTTCTCAGACTGGTCAAGAGCAGTAATAACCATTGCTTGACTCAAAAGATTCATCAAAGAGTTCAAAGGCTCACAACAAAGGACAAACATAGCTTCTGAACACGAAGAGAGAAAGGATACTGAAATCTTCATTATCAAGCAAGCTCAAAGAGAAGCCTTTGCTAAAGAAATACAGAAAATAAAATCACAAAGAGAAAGTACTCTACACAAGCGCAACAGACTAAAACAGTTAAATGCTTTCCTGGACAAAGCAGATGTTCTCAGGGTGGGAGGACGACTATCCCAATCAGCCTTACACCATGAAGTCAAACACCCCGCAATTCTTCCCAAAGAATCTCATGCGTCAGCCCTACTTGTCAAACACCACCATGCATATGTACACCACCAAGGAAGAGGCATGACTCTAAACGAATTGCAAGCAAATGGGATATGGATTCTAGGATGTGGAAATGTGGTATCTTCACACATCTATCGATGCGTGAAGTGTAGAAGATACAGAATAGCTACAGACATCCAACAGATGGCAGATTTGCCAAAAGTGAGAACAGAAACAGCTCCTCCATTTACCTACTGAGGTGTTGACTGTTTTGGCCCTTTCATAGTAAAGGAAGGAAGAAAGGAAGTCAAAAGATCTGGACTACTGTTCACATGCTTATGCTCATGAGCTGTGCATATTGAAACTCTAGACAATCTAACAACAGATGCCTTTATTAATGCCCTTCGAACTCTCATAGCAATAAGAGGCCCCGTCCGGCAACTAAGATGCGACCAAGGGACAAACTTTGTGGGCCCCAGGAGAGAGTTTGCGGAGTTAATGAAAGGAATGGATCAAGAACGGCAACGAAACATTGGATGCGAGTTCGTGATGAATGTCCCAGCAGTGAGCCATACAGGAGGCGTCTGGGAACATCTCAACAATCCCACCTGTCCAGAACCACCTTCCTCCAAATCACATATTAACAGTGAAGTCATCAGTTATTCTCCCTCCCCCCGGACAGTTCTCCAAAGAAGATTTTTATTTGAACAAAAGATGGAGAAGAGTACAGTTTCTTGCAAATGAGTTCTGGCAGAGATGGAAGCGAGAATACCTGTTAAATCTCCAACAGCGACAAAAATGGCAGAAAGCATCACGCAACCTACAAGTAAATGACATAGTGATTCTGCAGGACGACAATGCACCAAGGTGTAAATGGAAACTTGCCTCGCGTGATAGAGACATTCCAAAGCACAGATGGAAAAGTTCAAAAAGGTGAAGCTGAAGACTAGTGACATTACTTTTGACAAAAGAAAACCATGGACGAAACTAGAAAGACACATAGAAAGACAGATTGTAACTTTAATCGAGACTGATAAAGTTCAAACATAGTTAAGACTCAGACACTTCTTAGAAATTCACAAAGAAAGTTTTGGTGATTTTGGTGGGAGTGTAAGTGTCATTGAAAGGATTCATGCATAAAGTTGATTTTTTTTCAGAAAAAAAGGGAATATTTTTTGTTGAATTTAATTATTACTCACACTGATAAAATGTGTCTTTATTTTCTTTAAGATGCAGTATGTTTTATTATACAGTTACACCATTTAATTTCTTTTGGTTTTTACCGCTAGTATTGCGAGATTTAACGAGAGCCTAAGATACTATCAGGCCACTGGTACAATAGACACGCCCTCACATGCTCAAGACTTTCAGAGCGAGAGCCACGTTTAAGGCAGCTTCCAAAGGCTAGCTATCCAGCTGCATAAGGTACTCGTTTTGTACATGTATAATAACTGTACTTGTGTGAAAGTCTCACTAATGACACTGATTTACAACGCGGATGGATAAGAGCGCTCTCGTCCCGGTTGTGGCTCATACGGTGGGATGCTGCAGAGCACGCACGGCAATCCAGTCTTGCATCAGCGTCATCTTCAGAGAGAGCGAGCCATGAAATTCCCTGACTAAATGCAGTTTTGATCTTCGTTATGTTCTTATGAGTGTTTAAAGTTGTGTGCGTCCAGAGAGAAAGTGAGTACTACAAATTGGACATGTTACTCGGGCTTAGTTGATTGTTGTTTGCTTAGATAGCGATTTGGAAAGAGTTATGACACAAAATGGATGCTAATGTGAAGTATAGTAGTATTTGAGTTTCATCCAGTACAGTGTAATTGTGTAATTATGTATAATTATTATACATGTAAGCTGTGAATTATGTTTCATGTTCTGCTGTATTCAATGACAACATTGTGTTGATGTTTTGGGAAGCCAGTAGCGTTAGTTTTAATGTAATTTATGTTGTTATGAGTGTGATTGTGATAAGAAAGAAGCATTGTTTGTTACAGCATATCTTTTATTTGTTTGTTACAGACCACACACTCATATGCTGACACTCCTCAGGACATAAAGCAAAGACGATATCACTTAATATTCATGCTCATCTTCGATCTGTGCACAGAGAGTACTGTTTAATGCTAATGCTACTGCTAATCAAGATCTGGCTCCCCCTCTTCATATGCTTGTATAAATAAATCTGTTAAACTGGATTCCTTCTCCGACTTTGGTGTTCTTACCGACACACCCGGCCCAGCTTCAACTCATTAGCCACAGCTAGCACCTTACAGTCCTTAGCCCCTCAGGTACAGTACTTGTGAATTTGTGTTGTGCTGATTATACTGTTCAATGTACACATGTAGAGAATGCACGAATCGATATTCGCCTAGAGACCTCTGAAGTGACAGGTGGCCACGAGGTAGCTAATTTTATTTTATAACTGTGTGTTAGCAAGCCAAAATGGAGTGTCTAATTGCACTCTTTACTCTGTCCTGTAGTTTTCACGTGTTTCATCACATCTGAGAAAGCTAATAAATGCGCCCATATTCAAAGAAACCATGTGCACTGTTGTCATTGAGGAGTTACATGAACTGAGCTGGATGATGACATCACCGAATTCAATGATGGACTGCCTTTAACTGAAAATTTATTGTTTACTATTGTTATTTTGTATTATTGACACACTACTTTCCTATTTAATACTTTAAAGATGCTTTGACACAATCTGTATTGTTAAAAGTGCTTCATAAATAAAGGTGACTTGACTTAGCATATTCAAGACTTCCTGAAAATACCAGAAACATTCCTCCAACTCCAAATAAGATTGTGTGAGAAGTCTAGCATAACTGTGTCCTCCTTAAAGAATACAGAGAAAAGTCTGAAGAAACGATTCTAATCAAACAGCTTACACAGGGATCACTGCATGTTTTTTGACAGCGAGTTAATCGTATAAGCACAGCCTTAAGAATTTTTTTCAAGGAATATTTAAATAAAAATACTGTAAAAGTTCTGAAGCCTAAGTTCAAACAGTTGACAAAAGTAATTGACAAGTAATCCACATGCCTCAAGTCCATCAACTAACGTCTTCTGAAGCGGAAATCTGGATGTTTGTAATAAATATATCCATTGAAACTCATCTCCATCTTGGATGGCCCGAGGATGTGGACATTTTCTTGCATGCCAGCTTCACTTACATCTGTTACTTTTATTTAATAAATACCTTGTATGTATCATAACATTCACCTCATGTTCTGTTTTTGGTCTATTACCTGTGCGTCCATCAGCCACCGTCTGGCGTGAGAGGTCACCCCTGTGCAGTGTGGTCACCACTGTCCTGTACAAAGCACCGGATCTCAAGCCCTGGAAGTGGTAGGAGGTGACATTGGGTGGTACACTTTCATTCTTCATGACCACGCTGTCGTAGATGAGGAGCACTCGGTACAGATCCACCTCACCGGCTGACCCGTCCCAGCATACCTGCAGAGCATCTGTGCTGCCCTGATTGCTGACCCGCAGCTTTGTGACCTGTGCAGGGACTGACCACACACACAAGATTACTTCATAAAGAAATATTATTGGATATTGCTTTTAAGAAAAGATAATTAACAATCTAGTCATTCCAGCGGTTCCACCATCACAGCAGCACAGCACTGGACATCTGAATGACTCACTGGTTCTTCCTGTGATGTGGGCCGAACTACTCAGATCTCCACTATTGGTCATCACAGTGATCGTATAGGTATGTCCAGACATCAGGTTATTAAAGTTGCATTCCTGTGAATCATGGGCTAATGTCTGTGTGTCCACAGTCATGTCTTCATCCTTCAGCAGGACGGTGTAGTTGTCCCACTCACCGACAGGATGGTTCCACACAGCGCTCAGAGAGGTCTCTGTACTGTGACGGACATTCAGCCTCTGAACAGACCGGGGAGCTGATGGACAGGTGCAGAAAAACAGAGAACTGTGTTTATATTTCACAATTTACACTGCCTCTAATGCCCCCTGTCCCTGGTCTTATTGTGCACAAAAGAGAGGTCTTCAGTCCTGCTCCTGGAGACCCACTGTCCTGCAGAGCTCAGCTCCAACCCTAATCAAACATACCTGAAGCAGCTAAACCAGCTTTTCGTGATCACTTAAAAATCACCAGCATCTGTGCTGAAGCAGGCTGGACAGTGAGTCTCATTTTAATCTGACATGAATACAAAGTGCACTGTTTTAAAAAAAAATGCTTAAGTGTGTTAAGAATCATTGTCATGTAAGTGTCTCTCTTTACAGTAAGTACACTTAAGTGGCCTTTCATTGTTAATATAATTTTATGCAAGTACAGTGTTTAAAGAAAACTTTGAAGTACAGTAAAAGTGCACATGCAATACAATTTAAGTGCAATTCTCTTTTACTAGAGCAGGCACTTTGTGTTTTGTGAAGGCCGCTTCATGTTGGTTTCTGTTTTACTGTTGAAAGTTTCATGGCAGTAGTGAGTTGATCAGTAACACACCTAGTCTCCCATGGCAGCCTGCGGTTGAGCTCAGATATCCGCTCTCCACACTCACAGCAGCTCTGTACAGACGGCCTGGAATCAGAGTCCAGTTAGTGAAGCTGAACTCCACAAGATTACTTTCAATCGTCTGGTTCATCAGCACAGAAGAGCCATTGAACAGCAGGATACGGTAGAAATCCCAGTCTCCATCAGGAGGAGACCAGGACAACCGCAGGGTCTTCTCATTAAGGGCTTCCAGCTTGAGATGATCCGCCGATCCTGGTGCTGATGAGCAACAGACACAACAAGAGCTCATAAAGACACATCTCAGGTTATTTGTATCGATGAACCATCGGTTGACAAGGCAATGAATCATGTGTTGTTCAAATACATATATGGACCATTCTACAGAATTGGTGCAAACTGCTGTCCCTCCAGGACATTTACGGAACATGTCTCACTCGCAAAGCCCTCTGCAGTGCAGGTAATCCCACACACCTGTCACACAGCTTCTTCAGTCTGCTGCCATCAGGGAGGAGACTGCGGAGTCTCCAGGCCAGGACCAGCAGACTGAAGTAGAGCTTCATCCATCAGGCTGTCAGGAAGCTGAACTCACTCCCGAACTTGCATATTTTTCAACAAGCAGTACAAGAGCAGGGCTAATCAGTGGACTTGTTTGTAAGCAGACTGAAGCAGTTGGCAGTGACGTGCGATTTTGGCGATCATAAAAATTATTTAATTTGTGTCATTGTCAAGTCATTGACAAGTGTATCTCTACTGCGTGAGAAGGATATCACATTGTCTATTTTGCAAGATATTGGCAGAACTATGGACGCTGCTTACTAACAAGCTGCAAAAATTGAAAAACTCTGTTGGAAAAGGCTAAATTTGTGCTTGAACACACAGTCTGCTGAGGCTAAGCCATAATCAAAATACAAATTGTCTGCATTTTCACAACAAAGCACAAACCATGCAAGCCAGCTAAGATGTCATCGTTGTGGCCGTGTAGGACATTATGGGAAAATGTGTACTGTTGCAAAAGGTAAACAGTGTCAATCCTGTGGCAAAGAGGGACACTTTGCAGCATTCTGCCATACCAAAACAGGACTAAAAGTAAACCAAGTTACAAGTAACATACCGCACAACAAAGTGTCAGTGGACATCATGGGAGAAGATGATGATGCTGAATGGGTGTTCATTGTGAAAGGGGACACAAATGATGCTGAAATGTCAAAACTGGGGGATGGGATACCAGTGAGCATGCTAATAGACTTGGGTGCAAGTTGTAACATTGTCGGTTCAAAGGTGTTCCAAGCACTGCATAACAATGGGCATACACAGTAAAGGAGCACATCCAAACAGCTATATGCTTATGGATCAGATACACCACTGGCTGTGGAAGGATATTTCACTGCTGACATTAGTCTGGCTGCAGGGAATAAGAGCGTGAAAGCAGATGTTTTGGTTGTGAATGGTGGACAGACATCTGTGTTGGGACGCAAAACTGCAACTGCTCTTGGAATTTTACACATTGGTGCTCTGTCAAATATCAATGAATTGCACCATGAAGACACTTGTACATGCAACATCATTACATCAGGAATACAAGGCATGTTTTGAAGGTTTGGGGAAACGTCTACAATTACATGTCAACAGCAGTGTTGTTCCTGTTACACAGCTGATACGCAGATTGCTGTTCGGTATCAGGAAATTAGTTGAGGAGAAACTGCAGCAGCTCGAACAATTGGATGTCATCGAAAAAGCAGAAGGACCTACTCCATGGGTATCACCTCTCATGGTAGTGCATAAGAAAGGTGGAGACATCTGGATTTGTGTGGATATGCGTATGAGTCAATTAAACTGTCGTGAGTGAATCCCCACCCAATCCCCACCATTGAATTCTGGAGGACATGATAGGTGCCAAGTGGTTCTCTAAGTTGGACTTGAAATGGGGATATCACCAAATTGAGTTGGAACCTTAATCACGAGCGTTGACTACATTTGTCCCACCACTGGTCTATGGAGATATAAAAGACACATGTTTGGCATCTCTTCCACTCCTGAAATGTACCAACACATAATTCACCAAGCTTTGCAGGGCATTGATGGAGTTCACAACATCTCTGAATGACATTGTGGTATTTGGAAATACTGGGCAAGGCACTGAAGGTGGCACTGGCAAGTTTACAAACAATGGCTTACTACAGCCAGGAGGCAGACACACAGGTGATCGTAGATGCCAGTCCAGTAGAGCTCGGAGGATCTTGACCCAAGCACAAGCTGATGGTGCATACAAGCCAGTCTACTATGCCAGCCGTGCTTTGATGGATGTGGAAAGGCGGTATTCTCAGACCGAAAGAGAAGCACTGGTCATAGTTTGGGCCAGTATTTTTTATATTTTTGTATGGTAGATCATTTTCAATGATAACTAACCACAAACCATTGGAGGTGATTTATTCACCCAAATTAAAACCGCCTGCAAGGATTGAGCATTGGGCTTTAAGATTACACCCATACAAAGTGATTTACAAACCTGGCCCACAGAATGAAGCATATTCACTTTCTCGTCTCACTGTGAACCCACCACAAATTGCAGCAGATGACGATGAGCACATTTACTTTGTTGTAAACCATGCCATCCCGAAAGCTTTTACACCTCATGAATTAGAGGAACTCGCAGCAGCAGATGGAACTCAACGCAATTTGAGGAAATGTATCCAGCAGAATTGTTGGATTACACATGTATCAAAGATGAACTGTCATGCATTGGCCACTTGATTCTAAGGAGAAAACGCATCATTATTCCTCAAGCAGCCAGGTTTCATACTCTGTTGTTGGCCCACGAGGTACATCAGGGTATTGTAAAAACCAAACAGTGCCTCCGTACAAAGGTATGGTGGCTGGGAACTGATAAAGTTTATGCACAAATAAATGGTGCATCTCTTAGACCTGTTCCGGTCACATGTACTGAAGGCAGTTAAAGGCATTTGCTAGTCATAACCAACTATTACTCAAGATGGGTGAAAGTGAGTGTGCTTCACCGCATCACTGCTAGCAACATCATCAAGTGTTTGATTTGGATATTTGCCACTCACGGATTTCCAGAGACAATTGTTTCTGACAAAGCCACACAATTTACAGGGGCTGAATTCAAATAATTATTGGTGATCATGCAATTAAGCACAGACGCATCACACCATACTGGCCTCAAGTAAATGGTGAGGTTGAGAGACAGAACAGAACACTGTGCCCAGCCATACGAGCGGCTCATTCTGAAGGTAAAGACTGATGTAAGGAAATGTACACATCCTTACTAGACTATCAGTCTACTCCACACTCTGTTTCTGGTTGCAGCCCTGCTTAGTTATTGTTCAGTCAGCAACTCCGTACTAAGTTGCCAGAGGTGAGTGGTATCATTTCCTCTGCAGTGGGAGATGCTGCAGTGAGACAGAGGGATTTTGTTAAAAAGGTTTTTATTTGTTAACAACAGCTCCTCAGTACTTGAGCGAGCTCATATCGCATTAAAGTCCTTCATGTCCACTGCGTTCTCAAAACTCTTACCATTTGATAATACCTAGAATATCAATATCAACTGTGGGTGGCAGATCCTTTTCCTATTTAGCATGCAAACTCTGGAACAATCTATGTAGTGTTGTTCAGGAGGCAGACACGCTCTGTCAGTTTAAATCTAGATTAAAGACAGATCCCCTGCGAAGACCTTGTCAACTCGACAACTGTTGGCACAAAATCGTGGGAACCAGACAAGTCCTCTGCACAATCTGACCTATGTTGCAGCCTGGAATTAAACCACACCATGCTGGTTTCTGTCACTGATGGAGTTTTGGTGCCTTAATTGCCACTGTCGCCTTTGGCTTGCTTAGTTGGGGACGCTTGACTAATTAAACAGACACTATTGAAAGAAAGCTGAACTGGATGATGACATTGATGAGTCATCAATGAACTGACTTTAGCTCAAAAAAATACTCTGTTATTGTATTATTGACAAACTATTTTCCTGTTTGACATTGTCAAGTCAAGTCACTTTTATTTATATAGCGCTTTAAACTAAACAGATTGTGTCAAAGCAACATTCATTAGGAAAACAGTGTGTCAATTATGCAAAATGACAGTTAAAGGCAGTTCATCATTGAATTCAGTGATGTCATCATTCAGCTCAGTTCAGTTTAAATAGTATCTGCGCAATCATTTGCAATCAAGTCAACAATATCGCTGTAAATGAAGTGTCCCCAACTAAGCAAGCCAGAGGCAACAGCGGCAAGGAACCAAAACTCCATCGGTGACAGAATGGAGAAAAGCAGTTCAATTTCAGGCTGCAGCTGCATAAAGGCGACTTAACTTGTATGTACATGTTAGATAATAATATATAATATGTAAGTTTAAGGTACTAATGTGTACCATTTAAGGCCAATTCACACTGCACAGACAAACAGTAACAGGCATGTTTATTAGATTTTGTCTGATTTTACCCCTGTCAGTATCTGTTGGCATTGTTCTGCACTTGTTTTTGCCTATTGAACATGTTGAATTGGTGTTTGTCAGGTCTTGGAATGTCTGAGAAGTGGCATACTGTATTGGTGTGGTGTGAATAGGCTTTTAGAATTAAATAAGGTACAAAGATGTAAGATTTGTCATAGTTCTTGCCTGTTCTCCCTATTGTCCTGGTCTCAGCTGTTAGTTCTCCTCTCTTCGTCTTCACTAAAACTTGATAAGCTTTTCCAGGTCTCAAGCCGCTAAAATCCCAATGAGTTGTATTTGGAGGTAGGCTAAGGTCACGTTCTGAAGAGATGGAGGGTGACAGAGAGAGCTCGTAGAAATCCATGTATCCAACAGCAGGAATCCAGGTGGCTTTAAGAGAGTCCTGACTGCCATTGCTCTGGAGAGTCAGTGATGTGACGGGAGCAGGGGCTGCACAAATGACAAATGTATCATTAAATATACTCAACTTTTTACATTGGAATAATTTTGTGTTCAGAAGTTCATTACATTTAGTGACATAAAGGAATAAAAAGTCAGTTTGGAAAAAAATTGGTTTGAAATGACATGACGGTGAATAAATAGTGACAGACTGAAACCCAGTTGCCAGTGGTGATATATTCACCATCATCTCACAATCTCAACATTAGAGTTTCCTGAAAACACTCAACTGAAGAGTGAGAATGTGACAATGCACAAATATGCGTGCATCATGGGTAACAGGCAGTAAAAGACAGGATATGTAGGTGGGTAGTCTGGTAAACCAGGAAGGGAGGAGGCAAGCTGAAAATATCCTGGAAATAATGATAAAAAAACCTGCTGTTGGTTAGAGGTGTTTCTGTGTCCTGTGGAACATGATGACCTTACCAGTGTTAAATGAGCTCACATTAACTCAGAGATGATTAAACTCATACTGTGACACTCTGCTGGACTTTTTTGGATTTAAAAAAAAATGAGTTACTTACTTAGACAATGTTCATTTTGATAACAAAAAAGGACTGATTGCCAGACACATTTTTCTGTCACACAATACTGTAGAGACATTCTCCACTGATGGTTTAACCTAGACATACAAACCACAGCAGCAACGCTCTCCATGTTAATACCACATGACCCTGAACCACTCACCAACACAGCAACAATATTACATGATACATATTACACAGTAAACATTAAAGAAATGATTATCTTCAAGCTGAAGTGCATATTGGGAACTGCAGTTATTGTATGGTTCAGCGCTATATGTTACAGTCTGTAAAATGAGCAAATAAAAGGAAAAGGATACAGGAAAGGGAGGTTCAGAACACAGCGCCACCATATTTCATCAAGGTCCTAGCCCACTTATTAACCTGTACCCTGAGCTTTTGTCCCTGTCTGAAAAATCTGATAATGATTCAGACTACAGACCACAATTTACAGTGTAATACTACTGCATCACCATATCGTATTAACTGTGATTTCGAGATGACAACACGTGACATTCTACTTGGAGCTGTTCACACCCTTGGACTCGGACTCAGAACTATCACACTATCAATGCCTAAACATAGTGTCTAATGAATCTGAGGTGTTCAGTTGTAGTTCAGAAAACAAATTGTAATTACAAGTTCTACGAGGACATGAATGCTTTTTACAAGTTGGTATCTGGTAATCATGGTAATTACGATATGGCATGAAGTTCATGCACCTTCAGATTTCAGTATGACACTGGTAACTGAACAAGCTGAAATGTTGCTAGAGAAGATTGGATAAAAACCATACAGGAAATGGGCAAAAAGGCAGGAGATGGTTGCTCAAACTACACCCACCTAGCTTGACAGTGGTGACAGCAGCGGCAATCCACCTGTCACTCAAGTGGCCACACCCTTAATTATGCAAAACTTTAAGGCTTAATATAATTTAAACGTATGAGTTCAAAATACTATCTATACTAGCTATATAGACCAAAATAATAACCAGACTGTAAACATTTTTTTTTCTTCTGCTGTAAATTTGGGCATTTTAACATGGGGATTCTATGGGATTGACTCCCTTCTGGAAGTGGACTTGACTTGACTTCCGTATGGGCTTCACAAGACAGAGCAGGAGGTTGCCGCTTGATAAAAACACTTTAAACAGAGACAATAAAACCTGTCAATTCGATACACAGTTTATTCCTGACTTTGACCTTTTGTCTTTTAGTCTGTGTGTTTCATGTATTTCTCTGTTTTTTTTTTTTTTTTTTTTTTTTTTTTGTGGAAATATGAACAAAATAACTTCTCAACTTTGTTCTTAAACATAAGTTAATATAAGCTATGTACCTATGGAATTGTGTTTTTTCTTCACAGTTATAGTCTTTCATTTTGGCTTTCATATTTTTGTCAGTTTCTGGTGTAATAACTTTTCACCTTTTGATTTTGTTTACCTGTTGCCTGTGTTGTTATGGTTGCCATATTCTGTGTGATTTCAATTTGCTTCATTTAAACCCAGCAGTATAGTTATTTTCAAACAAACCTCCCATGTTTGGTAAGAAAAAAAATATTAACTTGGCATGATGGAAAAAATGTTGCAATAGTTTTCATTTATTTAGTTTGATGACCAAATTAAATCCTTCTACTTTTTTGCTATACAAAAATGTATCAGTTATACAGTATATATGAAGAGTTTGGTTCCAAAATGCAATAAACGGCATCCTAGTTTTCCTCATCTACTTAGTACCTTTTGATCAGCAAACAAGGGCTGCATGATAAATCGCATGTCATTGTTATGCGCATCTCGTCAGTAAAGCCGTTTCTGTGATTAATAGTACTGGTAAATCTCCATCAAATGCTTTCAGATGGAAATTATTCAGATGCATTTAATACACAAAGCCGTAGATCACTGACAAGCTATAGCTACAGCACCTAGCACTAGTCAATTAAATGAATGTAACATGGCAAAGATGAATGCACTTTTGGAATTTGAATGTAAGGGGCATGTCATCTTGGAATTTCTGTGGTCTAATGTGATTTTGTTCATGTTCTTGTTCATGATTGAATTTTATTTTAAAGCTGTAATTCATTCATAACATTAACAAGATTACCCATTGAATTAAATTTAGAAACAATGACTGTTGAATGTATTATTAATCCAGCGCCTGTAAATAAAATTCGTATTGACCAAGTTCAGAGGCTGTCATATGTAGATACTTTCATATCGATTCAATGGATTTATTGCATTTTGAGGGTATAAAAATTTCATGGATTTATTGCATTTTGGAAAAAAAAAATAACATTATAATAAATCTTTGAAAATTAAAACCTGGATTTTCATTTTTTATGTTATTATAACCTAAAGATGCTATGTGAAAGTTTAAAACAGAAAATAGTTGTTTTCATCTTGCCACTTTCTTGGTAAAGAAAATACATTTTTAATCAAATTAATCAAAATGGATTTATTGCGTTTCGGAACCAAACTCATATATATACACTCACTTGCCACTTTATTAGGTACACCTTGCTAGTACCGCGTTGGACCCCCTTTTCTAATTCTTTGTGGCATTGATTCAACAAGTTGTTCGAAACATTCCTCAGAGATTTTGGTCCATATTGATATGATAGCATCATGCAGTTGCTGCAGATTTGTCGGCTGCACATCCATGATGCGAATCTCCCGTTCCCCCACATCTCAAAGCTGCTCTATTGGATTGAGTGGTGCTGATCTGGTGACTGTGGAGGCCGTTTGAGTAAAGTGAATTCATTGTCATGTTCAAGAAACCAGTCTGAGACGATTTGAGCTTTGTGACATGGTGCATTATCCTGCTGGAAGTAGTCATCAGAAGATGGGTGCACTGTGGTCATAAAGGGGTGGACATGGTCAGCAACCATACTCAGTAAGGCTGTGGTGTTTAAACGATGCTCAATTGGTACTAAGGGGCCCAAAGTGTGTCAAGAAAATATCCTGCACACCATTACACCACCGCCAGCAGCCTGATCCATTGAGACAAGGCAGGATGGATCCATGCTTTCATGTTCTTTAGGCCAAATTCTGACCCAACCATCTGTTGCCCATCTATCATCTCTAACCAGTCTGCCCATTCTCCTCTGACCTCTGACATCAACAAGGCATTTTCATCCACACAACTGCTGCTCACTGGATATTTTACATCTTTCTGACCATTCTCTTTAAACCCTAGAGATGGTTGTGCGTGAAAATCCCAGTAGATCAGCAGTTTTTGAAATACACAGACCAGCCTGGTCAAAGTAACATAAATCCCCTTTCTTCCCCATTCTGATGCTTGGTTTGAATTTTAGCAAGTCGTCTTCACCACATCTAGATGCCTAAATTCATTGAGTTGCTGCCATGTGATTGGCTGATTAGCAATTTGTGTTACCAAGCAATTGAACTGGTGTACCCTAATAAAGTGACCGGTGAGTGTATATATACACTGAGATGTGAGTACACCAAGAAGTGCTGTATCATGTATTTTATTTTCCCTGATCAGCTAAAAAGAGGTAAGCTTGTTTTAAGATGCATTGCACCTTAGTGGTATACTGTGTCATTCAAACATCAGAAGAATGTAATTGTTGACAGAGGTGTTGGGAAGTTGGAGAGTGAGGAATTGCTGGCCTGACCCGTAGCTGAGATCAACTCTACTCCACTCAATACTTCTGTAAGGTAAGTAGGCTATATGGTAATTTATAAATCAAAGCAGAAACTCATTAACTAATTTCCCTAGATTTACAGTTTTGTTGTTGAGTGATTTCCATAATGTATCCTGTAATAATAGAATATGTGGTTAAAAAAACCCTAGGCCTGTATGTTCATATAATGCCAATGTATTATTGCAAAATGTGTATGTTCTTGCTAAATCGCTCCCAAATGTAAGATTGTTGTTTAGCATTGTAAGTCATACATTTCACATAATATTAGAATAGGAACCCTTTAATTTCAAAATACTTAATAATTAGTAATTGTCCAGGTTGTAACACATTCATTCCCCAAACTTTGAATATTGTTCCCATAGACCTACATTTATACTATTATTACGAAAATTATTACGCTGTAAATTTGGTTTACTAATGCTGTAAAATGTGAGCTGTCAGCATGTATAAAACATTCAGTATATCCACAGGTTTTAAAATGTTTAATAGAGCTCATTTGCAACTAATGCAATAAGTAAAAAAAAACAATTCAAAAAAGAGGAGGGCCGTACATTATTTAAACCTTAATAAATTGGTCTAGTTTGGTCATAAGCTTTGAAGTACATGGTACCATCACGCCAAGATTTCAAAAATTAAAAAAAAAAAAAAAAAGACTGAAATGTCTCAAAAGGAAGTATTTTCCATGGATTCAGGTCAGTGATAATGGGGCTCATCCCATCAAGATTCCTTCCAAGAGCCTCAGAGCAACAGTCAACGTGAATGTGCACCAGTTAACCATTAAAAGGGAGGACAGCAAGGAAGAATCTTCTGGTCTTGAAAAAGAATGTCAAGGCATGACTGAAGGTTTCTTACATGTGAAAAAGGAAGTCTGGAACAATGTGTCCTGGACAAATGAGCCAAAGGTTGAATTGTTTGGCCACATTTCCAAACATCATGTTTTGCAAAAGCCAAACACTACAGTGGTTCCTGTCATAAACTCAACTAAGAGTGTATTCACACCAGAAAAGTCAGCTAGTTCACTTTTTTAGTCTGGAACAAATACAATGTTGATTTTGTTGTTGTTGTTGTTTTTGTTGTTGTTGTTGTTTGGTGTGGTTAGCTTTCACACTGCCCTTTTTGCAAGTGAACCAGAAACTGTAAACAAGACCATACGTGTGCTTAAGGTCATCCATTCATTAGCAATAGACAAAAAAATGATCCTAGTCAATGTAAGACACTGACAGACAACTATAAGAAATGCCTACATAAAGTATTATGCAATTTTACTGAAAAACATACAAATTTTGAGAATGGACCTGTTATTAGTTTACTTGTAGTATACAGTAATAGACCATAATTTCTTTACTAAGAACTATGAGGTCAATTTGGTTTATGTTATTGTTCCTATATGTTTTAGAGTATTGAGTATTGTAGATTTATAATTTAGAAAACATTAGCAATTAGCGACCGATTACTTTTTTGTGTAACATGTAACATTAGCAAAAAAGATTAAGCACAATAATAAGAGTCTGACAGAAGAGAATAAAAAGTTAATTCGTCTTTACAGCCCAAAGATGCCCATGATAAAGAAATAAGAGTCAGAGAAGGTCAGTGATGGCTCTTATGAAAACACGGTTCAGCGCGGCTGCCAAGACATCAGTGAAAAACACTTATATACAGCATGCCTACAGCCATTCACAGATACATCCTCTGGGATCAGTTTGAATGCAGGTGCTTTATCAAATATGTCAAAACGATGTGTTCCACCATATAAATGTGAACAAGAAGAGCAGTACAAAGCAACCATAAATCACTGCATGCTATTGTGAAAATCAAGTAGAGATTTAAAGCACTTTAAACAGAGAACATGAGCCCTCCTTTGGTGCGTGAAACTTCTGTTCAAGGATTCAGATTCAGAAGACTAAAGCTATGAAGAGATGTAAGAGGACTTACCAGTTTGAACTGTAATGTTTAAGCGTATGCCATTTTTCTGAGACATTATTCCAAACAAATAGGTAGCACCCGGAGTCAAACCCGTCATTAGGCATGTATAATGGTTGGGCCTCTTGATATCTTCAGAACATCTTGTGAAGTGAGAATCATCAGTCATAATGAAGTTACAGGATTTTCCAGGTGTTGTGAAATTAAACACACAATGATCCATATTAATACTCTCTGCAGTCACATTCACCAGACACGTGGCAGCCTCCGTCGTTATAAACTACGAACAAGAAATATACAACATGAAGTTAAAGAGAAACTGAAATTGACCAGTAGTATAAAAATAAAATAAAAAAGTTAGACAATGTGCACATAAACAAATTGTCAAATGGCAATGATTTACATCAAATATTTGCAAAGCCCCAAGTATTTGTCATAAATTAACTATTTCGTACTTGAGACTGAGCGGCTGATGTTATGTGTCCACTGTAATTTCGTAATATTAGTGGTGTAGTTTAAACAGTGCAGCATGGTGATTCAATGCTAAGGCCAAGGGTTCGATTCCCAGGGAATGCATGAACTGATCAAGTGCAAATGAATGCATTGTAAGTCATTTGGGATAAAAACTGCAAGCCAAATGCATACATGTTACTGTACACATGTTGAGAGGTGCACTGACGTGACTCGTGTGAACGGCAGCATTGATTGTCCTGCAGTTTCTTACAGGTACAAGACAATATCTGAAGTTATGTAGTAACCAGCCATCCAAATTAGAGCTTGCAAATTTTTTGGCCAACATTTGGTTAGGCATTAGGCAATACTAAGCAGATATACTATAGAAAAGCTTGTGAGACCTGTGAGAATATAGGACACATTTGATTGCTCACCTTTGCTGTGGAAGCCATGGTAGGAGTGATGGTAGATGGTGGAGGTGTGCTTCTTGTGCTCAGAGCAGCAGTGGTGGTGATGGTGGTTGTGGTTGTTTCTACAGTTGTATCTGGAGCCACAGTAGTTGATGTGAACACATCTGTATGCGGGGCAGCTGTAGATGTGTACAGGGCTGTAAGGGTAGCTGTTGCACTCGCTCTAGCTTTAGCTGAACTGGTTGCTGTATTCTGTACAGCTCTAGTATCTGTATTAGGAAGAACTTTAGTAATTGCTCGAGTCGTTCTGGTTTCAAATGGCAACATAGTCTGAACATCTTTGATGATCTTTGTCGTGGTTGAGCTTTTGGTTTTGGCATTTGTCCATGCCCCATCTGTGTTTGACACTGGGAAACTTCTGGTTGAACTCTCAGTCAGTATAGGATCTATGTCACTGCTGTTAGCTTCAGACGGTCCTGTATGAAAGACTAAAGTGGTCTGAGTTTCAGTGCTCACATTCAAAGAAACTGGAGACTCAGCATCTGTTGTGGAAATAGTTAACTCTGTTTGAGAAGTCAGAGGGTTATGGGTCTGCTCCATACCATCTGAGGTCATCTCTGTCATCTCAACTCTGTTCTGGGTGAAATTCTGAGGTACATGAGGAGTTCTCTTTACCATCAGAGTCGGGGACACATCTGTAACATCACTCATCTCGTAGGGTGATTCGGTTTCAAGCGTTTGAGTGTAGTTCTCATTAAAGTTTGTTTCGGCAGTAAACGTTGTCAGATCACCAAGACCAGTGGTAGCAGTCCGTTTAGTTCTGCTTCTGGCTGTGTTACTGAGGTGGGTCACTGCTCTGCTTTGAGTAATGTCAGGGACTGTTAGAGTGGTCATTTCTCCTGTGGACATGACTGAAACCTGTTTCATTGGAAACTGTGTCATTGTTGAAACTGTGGACGGGCCTGTTGAACAAGAAAAGACTGACGTTACCTTTATACAGCATGATGTGTTTTCACTACAGGTGCATTTCCAAAATAAACTGTTGTGCTTTTTTTTAAATGGCTTTTTTTTATCATGAGTGCTTTATAATGGTGCAAAATTGGCAACCCAGGCTCACCTGGAAAACAAGAAGTCACAACATTTCTACAAAATAATATTATGTTGCTTCTTGTATGTTTCACAACACTTTCAAAGTGAAATATCCAGGAACTGACGCTAAAAGTGGCTCCAACAAAGTTGTTGGTGTTTTACTGCCACAAATGTTTATTTCATCTGCAAACTGCAGTGAATTGCAGCCTACAGGCACAGTTTTGAAGTTCTGGAAAAATGTAGGGAGAGGCAGATTTTTTTTCCAATAAATTTGTTGAAAACCAGATGTGGTATAATAATATGAATTACCACCCTGGACAGCATAAATAGATAGATTATAATCCTTGTATATTGTACATTCATTAAGGTACTGTAACCTCACTCCTTGAAGCCCATATTTTACCTGTGCTCAATCAATTCAGCTTAATCTCTTACTGATGATTTTTAGTTAAGATCAAAGCTTCGTAACTGATCCTGACATCACAAGCCATGTTACTTACTGTAACTAACTACAATAATTTGAAATGATTGCATAACATATGTATCAAATATGTTTCTTTTTGGCATAAGTATTAGACCAATTAGACTATGTGTCTGAGACATATTTTTCTACTAATGTTTTAAATCTTGATAGATAACCGTACATATAGTCTAATATTTCTTTACTGTACTGGATTATATTGTATGCCTATTCACTAATGCCAATAAATCAACACAAATGTTAATTGCCAAGACACATGTAAACAGATGTAATTGAACATTTATGTGATGGCTAGAGAGTCAGCTGACCTGTGGCAGGGCAGAGTGACTTGGACACCCGTTTCCCCTCAGAGTCCATCGTGATCATGGACCAGTTTGAATACCTTTGCTCAGAGCAGACAACAGCCCGTTCACCCTGTTTTTTCAGGAACATCGGCATCTCTGCCAAACCAAAGGTTCCTCGTTGGTTGTAGCATTTCCATGCCGGTGCAGTATCGCAGTCCCTGAGTTTGACCAAGCGAGTGTGGTGCGGGATAGTGGTGCTCTGACTGACCCACAGACATCTGGACACAAGTGTGTGATGGAGTCTCATGGTGCTGGTCCAGATCCATTGCTGATATGGGTTGCTCTCATCACACTTCCTCAGGACCACCACACTATTTTGTGTACTCAGACATAACCCTTTATTAGTGTGTGCGATCAGAAAGCCACCTAGCAGAAAAGGAATTGTTGTTTGCACGTGTTAGTTGGATGATCAGAGTAATCTGATAATAACATACGGATAAGACATCTCTGAACAAGAAAACTGGGTAGGATTGTCATGATCTCTTTTGGACTTGCAAAGATAGTTTCTTTATTTTTAAGCAAGACTTTTGGACAATTTATGGTAAGGAAATTCAGAGGTGATAAAGTATTTTCATAAATTCCACTCATGATAATTTCACACTTCCCTTCAACAGCCAGTATAGGACCTGATGTATGGGTGGAGAAAGCTGTAAAGCGTTTCTGGAGTTTTCAGTACATTTGCACATTAGAAATGAGTGTGTGAAAATCAATAAAATCTGTTTTGCAGCATCTGAAGAATTGCAGGCCACAGTCAGAAAGTCTCATCTCGCCTCACTGACACACACTCACAAAATAACACTGCAAAAAAAGCTCACAACCTTTTTTCCATTTTGTTGCAAATGACAATTAGCGTTTTCTATTCCTATTAATCAGTGAAATCAGTTTTATAATCAATGTTATAAAAACTAATAGATTAAGCTTCTTTGTGTTGAAAGTTAAAGTTTAAAATAACCATTTATCATACTTTATAATATACACCATTATCAACACACATTATAAAATGCTAAATGGAACAGTAATGAACACTCAATAAAATAATATAACAAAACATCCAAAAAACAAAATAAAAACATGAACATTTGTGAGTACATTACAATGAATTTAATCCTCTTATTAATGTACATACTGGTAATGTTATTAATAAAAGGTATTCTGAATGGTTTATGAATACTTATTTGATCAGTTCAGCAAAACTGCTATAGTTCAAATAAGAATTCATATAACTTTTAATTTTTTTTCTCAGATCGTCCCTAACCAACAATTCAACAAGACAGCAAAGCCAGTAAATAATCATAATGTTAATACTCACTTAATACGTAAAAACGATGCAGTGTTAATAAGATGAGAAAGAGCATTTCCATGTTACTGGTTTGTAGGTTTCTCTGAACTCAAATGAGAGTTTGAGCATTCAGGAGGAAATTCTCTTTCAGGGGAAGGAAAAGTCACTGACCGTCATTTCCTTCTATTCAATAGTGTGAGGCTAGTGACAGTACAGTGATCCTTACATGCAAACACCTCAGAGGCTAGCCATGGCTAAATCATTACACACAGACCTTTACAATAATTTTTGTAATATTGGTATTACTGTAATCTGTAGTTGCATCTGTGTGTAGGCAACTATTTTGCTTAGCATGTTTGAAACACTACGGTATACAATGTTAAGAAAGTTCAGTACAGTTTAAGGCATGCCCAGATTTGTAGAAGGCCTATAAGAAGATCTTCAGATCATTTGGGATCTCTATTATTGAATGTCAGTCCTTCAAGAGTCCATCAGGAAGAAAAATCACACCTCACTGCAGGATGTCGTCCACACCTCACCGGTGTCTTTGAGGCACATCACAACATCCAGCAGCTTCACTTTGTTGTCAGGGAAGAGCCAAATGAAATGCATCAAACAGCATCAAATATATTTAATAAATTACATGTAATAGCTTTGAAAGCTAATATTATACTATATTTAACTATGTCCCAGACAGGGTTATAAGTCAAGTCACCTTTATTTATATAGCGTTTTAAACAAAATACATTGCGTCAAAGCAACTGAACAACATTCATTAGGAAAACAGTGTCAATAATGCAAAAATGAGAGTTAAAGGCAGTTCATCATTGAATTCAGTTATGTCATCTCTGTTCAGTTAAATAGTGTCTGTGCATTTATTTGCAATCAAGTCAACGATATCGCTGTAGATGAAGGGTCCCCAACTAAGCAAGCCAGAGGCGACAGCGGCAAGGAACCGAAACTCCATCGGTGACAGAATGGAGAAAAAAACCTTGGGAGAAACCAGGCTCAGTTGGGGGGCCAGTTCTCCTCTGACCAGACGAAACCAGTAGTTCAATTCCAGGCTGCAGCAAAGTCAGATTGTGCAGAAGAATCATCTGTTTCCTGTGGTCTTGTCCTGGTGCTCCTCTGAGACAAGGTCTTTACAGGGGATCTGTATCTGGGGCTCTAGTTGTCCTGGTCTCCGCTGTCTTTCAGGGATGTAGAGGTCCTTTCTAGGTGCTGATCCACCATCTGGTCTGGATACGTACTGGATCCGGGTGACTGCAGTGACCCTCTGATCTGGACACAGACTGGATCTGGTGGCCACGTTGACCTCGGAACAAGAGAGAAAGAGACAAATATTAGCGTAGATGCCATTCTTCTAATGATGTAGCAAGTACATAGGGTGTTATGGGAAGTTTTCCGGTTCCGGTTTACCTAATTAATGCAGCCTAAAAATCCTTTAACGGATTTGGATAATAAAAGCATATTAGTATGTTATATGTAAGCCAAGTTAAAGAGATGGGTCTTTAATCTAGATTTAAACTGCAAGAGTGTGTCTGCCTCCCGAACAATGTTAGGTAGGTTATTCCAGAGTTTAGGCGCCAAATAGGAAAAGGATCTGCCGCCCGCAGTTGATTTTGATATTCTAGGTATTATCAAATTGCCTGAGTTTTGAGAACGTAGCGGACGTAGAGGATTATAATGTAACAGGAGCTCATTCAAATACTGAGGTGCTAAACCATTCAGGGCTTTATAAGTAATAAGCAATATTTTAAAATCTATACAATGTTTGATAGGGAGCCAGTGCAGTGTTGACAGGACCGGGCTAATATGGTCATACTTCCTGGTTCTAGTATGAACTCTTGCTGCTGCATTTTGGACTAGCTGTAGTTTTTGATTAGAGGCTTAATAACAGCCAGTTTGAAGGTTTTGGGGACATATCCTAATGACATTGAGGAATTAATAATAGTCAGAAGAGGATCTATGACTTCTGGAAGCACCTCTTTTAGGAGCTTAGATGGAAAAGGGCAGGGATAGGCAACTCCGGTCCTGGAGGGCCACTATCCTGCAGAGTTAAGCTCCAACCCTAATTAAACACACCTGAAAAAGGAAATCAGTGTTTTCGGGATTACTAGATAGATACAGGCAGGTGAGTTTTTATGAGGGCTGAAGCTAAACTCTGCAGGATAGTGGCCCTCCAGGACCGGAGTTGCCTATCCCTGGTATAGGGTCTAAAAGAGAGAGTCCATAGTTTCTGTTACATCATCAAGTTGTTCTGAGGTTTTGGATATGCTAAGGAATTTGGATACATCAGGAAGATAACTTAAAAAGCAGTCTTTTGTGTTAGAAGTGATGGTTCTTCCATACTTGTAACAAGAAGTAGAATTTACAATTTTGGCTATATGAATTTTGCAAAGAACTAAATAATGATCTGAGATATCATCACTTGGCTGAATAATTTCAACACCATCAACATCAATTCCATGTGACAGTATTAAATCTAGAGTATGATTTCGACAATGAGTAGGTCCTGAAACGTGTTGTCTAACACCAATAGAGTTCAGAATAAATGCTGATCCCAATGCATCGTTTTCATTATCAAGATGGATATTAAAATCACCAACTATTAAAACTTTATCTGCAGCCAGAACTAACTCAGATGTAAAATCACCAAACTATTTAATAAAGTCTGTATGGTGCCCTGGTGGCCTGTATACAGTAGCCAGTACAAACATAACAGGGGATTTATCATTAACATTTGTTTCTCTGGATAATGTTATATGAAGTACCATTACTTCAAACGAGTTATACTTGTAGCCTGCCCTCTGAGAAATCCTGAAAACGTTGTTATAAATTGAAGCAACACCTCCACCTTTGCCTTTTAGACGCGGCTCATGTTTATAACAGTAATCTTGGGGGGTGGACTCATTTAAAATAATGTAATCATCAGGTTTTAGCCAGGTTTCTGTCAAACAGAGTACATATATATTATGATCAGTGATCATATTATTTACTAAATTTGCTTTTTATTTGTTGAACCTCAATTAAATTGTTACTCTTTAATTGGTTTGGACGTTTATTGTATTTTCTAGTTTGGGGAACAACTGATGAATGTTTAGAAGAATGGCATCTACGCTAATATTTGTCTGTTTCTCTCTTATTCCGAGGTCCCCGTAGCCACCAGATCCAGTCTTTATCCAGATCAGAGGGTCACTGCAGTCACCCGGATCCAGTACTGTCCACGCACTCGGTCCAAGGAAGGTATCCAGTGTTGGCCGAAGGTTTCTTGCGTGTTCGGTCTTTTTAGCACACAAAGTTATTAAATTTAAATTCAATTCTAATCTGACTCCATTTTAGTATGACCTAGATTTTAGGTTGAAAGGCAAATTGGTTGATTGTATGTCTCTTATTATTATTATTATTCTGACATTTGATTATTCAAGTTAACTCTTTACTTTATATTTACTCGTTCATTAGGAATCTATGTCACTCAGGGTGTATCACGCCGGCTGATGAACATGTACCCCACGATCACAAACTCTCCAGCCTGATCTTTAGTCAGAGGTTATGAATAACTATTTAATAGACTGTCTCATGCTTGTCATTCTTTAAATAGTGGTTCTATTGAGCCCCCTACAGTCACCTATATAACAACTTAGTTAAAGCTCAAACAATATTCAGAGGTTATGGCTAGCACTGTGAAATATGCTATTCCAATCCTGTTTTACCTAGCCCCCTATAATTAATCTAATTATATAACAACTTGAATATAGTGAAACAATAACTGGCGATTATGGCTAGTACTATGAAATTTGCCCAAACCATGCTTATGCTCCAATTGTATTTTGTCTTGTGCATGTAGCTTGAATTCAGCATGTGGATGAACGGGTTTCAGGTCTGTCTGTTTAAGAACAAAAATTATTTTTTTATTTCACTTGACGTGTCTTTCCATCATGGAAAAACTTCCGTCTCTAGTGACAACTTCCCTGGGGCGTTCTTGCCTCTTTTGACGAATCTTGTCACCTGCAGTTGTGCAGATTTCTGGGCAGACTCCAACAGGTGAGGAGTTCTCAGTAGATACACACTGCTTTGTGTGAGACACCTAAACAGCATCTTACTGGCTCACTGATAGAGCAATGATGATATCTTGAACTTGATGTCATTTAAAAGTCGGAAGAAAGCTGTGAGATACAATACCAAAACAAAAAACATAAGGTAGTTTCATGTCAGCAGGTGCAAATGGTACATTGGATTTTAGGTGTCTTGAGGTGTCATGGTCCCATTTTAAAGCAGCCAATTCCTCACTACCACTCTGATGGAGTTTAACGGTAATGGAATTTAAGAATGCTTGGTCTGAGTGGCTTAAATTAAAAGGAGCAAAAAGTCAGTGTAACTCACATATTTAATAAATGGTATGCATCAATAAAACATATGATAATAATAATAATCAAATCACAATTATGAAGGTATATAGAATAATCACACAGTTCATTCAGGAATCTTCCAATACAAGCCACTAATGTAGAAGCAAAGTTTTTAAGAGTGACTTAGAACATGATAAAAAAAAAAAATGGTATGTCATTATGGGATTAATTCTATTGTCCTGTGTGTGAGGCTATGTGGTTCTGTCAGTGTGAAGATGGACAATAGATCTTTAGTGGAGTACCACGTTTGTAATCTAAGCCATCATTGTCTTCTGTGATGTGTAGTGTTCAGACTGAAAAGTCTAGATGAGGTGATGCAATGATGGAGGTGTGTGTTCTGTGTTCCTGTCTTGGAGATGAACGGAGTCTGATCTATTGCAATCTGTGTTGCAAAAATTTTGTTCCGGTTCTAATCCATAAGGACATATAGATATTTGTGTAGTAACGCTCTACTGTGAGGTGTGAATGGCCCATTCAAGTGTCTTCGCACCCATCTCCCGCGTTTCAGGTTATGTTCTAACAATTCTGTTGTTTTGGCTTGATGCAGATGGGACCAGGCGTCTTCCTGGTATCTGTCCTCCAAGAATTGCAGTGTTCAACATGAGACAGAAACAATTTCTCATTACAGTCAGATCTGTGGGCAGAAATGTGTTCACCTGTTTCTGTGTTGTCTGTTTGACAAATGTTGTTTTATGGTGTTGTTCACACATGCAGATCTCTGTGGCACATAAAGACTTCTTGTATTTTGGTCTGATGTTTAGTATTTTACACACCCCTTTAATTAATTTTCAAGTAAATTTAAAAGATCAAATGGTGTTTTGTGGCTTCATTCGACTGTGGCTTTTTGTAAATTCAGTCATGCTCCAAACAAAGGCAAGGAAGTTTTACAATTGTGATGTAAATGTGGTCCTGTTGCTGTAACAGGTAACCAGCCTCCGAATGTTTTTATTTTTGGATAATATGAAATATGGATGTTTCAATTTCCAAATAATGTTAGCCACTCTCTCTGATCAGATTAAGTTTTTAGCTGGTCCTCTTCAGCGAAGGATGAACTGGTTTGCTATCACTTGTGCCAGACTATTGAAATGAAAACAAACCTCCTCCCTTTTGGGCACTGGGAAGCAGACCAATGAAATTTAATTGTAAGGGTTAGCAAATCACATTTCTCCGTGAAATGCCATGCTTGGCGATCATAATATAATGTACATTATTATTATTTGATTTATAATATAATTATATTATATTAAAATAATATTGTTTCTGGTCTCTGGAGAGTCTTTGGAATAATATGGTTGTCAGTGTGTTCGTCTTTGAGAAGACCTTGTGATTCGGCCCTGAAGTCACAGTAGTACACACATGTACACTGTATGTATAACAACTAGTCTGTCTTAAAGCCAATGAGAGACTCAGAAGTTGTCAACATCCAATGACTGCACACATATTTGGAGTACATGGTCAAAATCACAACTCATGTGAGATAAGATCTGCAATAAGGTCTAAGTTGTCACAAATTGGATTCTTATGTCAATTCATTTGAATATGAAAAGGTGTTGAGGAGCACGGCAAGCTCAGGGCTGATGCAATGCACAATCACTGTTTTAGATCTCAAAGGTTTTTTTATAATATAGTCTCTTTCCAGATTGTTGATGATCAATAAGGTCGACAGTAAGTCATGCTGGACCGAACAAATGTTACATCCCATCCATCAGATATGAGGGAGAGAATGTTTGGTACTAAGTTGAGGATGTAAAACCCATTATCCCAGAGCCAAAACCATGCTGTGCAATGGCCATGTGCACCCTACCAAGGGCCATCTAATACCCACCGCAGTTAACTGATTTTCTATACAAGATAAAACCAGTCAGCATTAATCAGAAAAATAGTACCTATATACACTTCCAGTCAATAAATAAATAAATGAATACATAAATAAAATTACACCTATACCAAGCTTTTGAATGGTATAGTGTATGTTACAAAAGCTTTTTATTTCAAATAAATGTTGATCTTCGGATCGTTCTATTCATCAAAGAATCCTGAAAAAAAAAATCCTCAACTGTTTTTAACATTATTAGTAATAATAATAATAAATGTTTTTTTGAGCAGCAAATCAGCATACTAGAATGATTTCTGAAGGATCATCTGACTGAAGACTGGAGTAATGATGCTTAAAAATCAGCTTTAAAATCACAGGAATAAATTACATTAAAAATATATATATTCAAGTAGAAAGCAGTTATTTAAAATTGTAAATATGTTTCACTTTTTTTTCTCACTGTGGAGAAAACAGTGGCTATATTTATGTTATTAATGATAAATAATAGTCCTGGAAAAATAACATAACAGTTTTCAATACACAAAGTAAAATAACTGAATTTGTCAGCCAGTGATCCACATGCATTTTCATGTCAGTGTTAAGCGAGATCTAGTCAGACTAACTAAACATTTCCTCAAAAACCAATATGGACTCTTTTTTTGGACAACCTAACTTCAATAGTTGGCATCTGTTTAGTTGGACCAAAGGATCATGTTAATAAACGGTCATTTCATAAAGTGTAAGACTCTTGAGTAAGACAACTTTACTGATGAAAGATTTATAACTTGATAGTGATATTCCTGATTAATTTTGCCAAGCAGGACGTTATTCCTAATCTATTCCTAACCATTTGCTGCCCCTAAACTCAGAGGGAAATGATGGTTTGATGAGACCGCAAGAAACCCATGTGATTCGTAAATAGGAAAGTCGTTCCACAACCAAATAGGATGGGAATTCAGGAACATTACCTACTTTGGCAAAAGCATGGCACCATGTGATCTTTGTAAGAAGTAGTATTAAAAGACAGCAGATTTGAGTCCTCCTGGAGCTGTAACAGGTCTGTGAAAGAGGAAACTACTCCACCACAGGAAGACGTGGAGCATAACCTTCTGCCTGTGCTGCTCATGTCTGTGACCGAGAGTATGCGGAAACACAACTGTTTACCCAGGCCATACAGTAGAGGTGTTCAAGATAAGAGATTACATGTCACCAAGACGTGGAGTCTGAATCTGAGCACACCTACAAGACCAACATGATGAGGTTTGTTAGGTCAGTAGATGCAGTGCATAACGTTTAATGTTCACCATGTGTCCTGAAGTGGCCAATCAAATAGATCGAACACAAACATACTTGATGGTTACATAATTCTATTGTTCTGAGACTCTTCTTCTGAAAACATCTCACGTCATCAAACTCTCACTCATAGCCATGTACGGCCTTTTAATGCTGAGATAGGAACAACAAGACCTTGACAGCAAGTCACAGAACCACAAGTTCAACAGACACTCAATAACAATTGTGTGAATCAATTACTGTCGCCTTACATCATGAAGTGTGTGGACATGCTGTTATTTGCAGTTGATATATATATATATATAATGATTGCTATGAACTTTACCACACATTTACACAGGTATATCATCATATATTTTTATTTTATAACCTACAAAAACTAGATCCAGAAAGTAGGGTAATCTAAAGTGCATTATAGTTTTACTTGAATACATAGTAAATATTTTATAAAGTGAACTGAAATGCCAGGAATGGAGCCTGCAGAAAACCTTTCTGGAAGGACAGCGCATCCGGAGTCAGGAAAGCACTGCTGTCCCGTCCTTTATTAATCAGACACCAAAACCCCCAAGAACCAGCAAAGGGTTAAAGAGTATTCAGGTTCTCCAAGGTTGTTTTTGTATTCTGAGTGTATGCATGTAGGAGCTCATACATATATACATATACATATATATTTATGTTGTTTTGTTGAAAGTAAGCCTATTTGCTCTTTTTACCTGTATGAGTGCGTGCATGTGTGTGCATATACATTATACACTTACTCCATATATAATTTAAAAAAAATCCCCTCCCCATTAAAACACAACACTGTATTTCTGTACAAAATAATTTAATAGAAACATTGTTCAATTATAAATTGAAAGAAAAACAGGTGTCAGATTATCAATCCTGCAGAATACGTTAATCAACATGCATGTGTGTGTGCGTACTCTCTCTCACACACACACACACACAAAAACACACACACATGGATTTTTTTTAATTTGTGAAGAAACAATATTACATGAACAGTTTACTGATGTCTTTTGGCGCAGTCCACGACTACAGACATATTGAGTGTCGGTGAGATTTGGCAGTCTATGGAGAAGTTTCCATCAATACTCTGACACTGGTGAGCCAAACAGAATACTTCCAATAACAGCCATTTCAATCCATGGTTGGAGAAGGAGCAGGTTAAAAAAAAAGGAAGGAAGAAAAGAAGAAGAAAAAAACCCCTTGGTGCTGAGCCCTTAAACTCTCAAGCCGAGTTAATGTCATTCTTCATGAGACATGGTTGAGACACCATGAGAAACTAAATAAATTGATGTATATTTAGAGGAAGGAAGCAAGCCACCTTAAAAACAGTCACAGTCCGTCAACAACTATGACGCAACATTGAAGAAAAATACAAATCAAATTAAAAAAAGTTAGTGTACAAATGGGAACACGCAAATCAAAAACAACAGGAAGCAACAGGCATCATCAACAGATTCATACTTACGTACATGATGATAAAAGAGGCCCACATACTGGATAATGGGTAGCTCATTGTGTCTTCACTGGACTCCTGCTCGTAATACTGACTGGGGTCTAAGCTAAGATGCGTGTCTGCGTATCTGTGGAGGTTTGGTGCTCTAATGGAAGCATGTACTCTTGTGGGAATGTGCTGCTCGTGTCACTGGCTTTGGCTCGGCTCTAACCCTAGCGGCTCATTTAGACTCACTCCCACCTCTTGGCACTTGTCAATTATTTTTTTCAGTGTGTCAGTTTTACCTCCTTCAGCAGCCTCAAAGAGCAAACACTAGAAATGGAAAGAGAAAAGGATTGGTGAGGACAGCATCCAAAGCTAAAGAGAGTGGAGTGAATATCTGAGGTAAAGAGGCTGTTTACATCTTTCCAGAGAGCAGCGGACAGAGGCAGTTTCTGAAGCGCCTGCTGATACAGCCGCCGCACCTGCAAACGTGCCAATAAAAGCACAAACACACCAGAGCAGGAACACACAGTCAGTTCAGTCGGACATACGCAAATCATCACAGCCGCAAACATTCGGACTCAAACACACAAATTGGTCTTCATCAGAGGTATGCCTTTTAAACTCTTACATATGCGTGCACTGAGCATACCCTGCAGAAAAAAAACAATAGATTCGACAGAATGAAAGCAGAAAAACTTGAGACATCGGCCACTGTGAAAGTCATGACCTGACCTCTGACCTCACACTCACCTCTGCTCTTTGCCTTTGTTCCTTCTCAACAGCAATAGCTCTGGCAAGAAATATATTGATACAAGATGTCAAACACTTCACCTTATTTCTGCTTCCAAATCAATGGACATCACATTCACCATCCACTACAAAACTGAAGATGCTTGTTAACTGAACGGCATGCTAATGTATTTTATCCCCAGGGTACGTTCAACAAGAAGAACTGCACATGGGTTTCTCTGCATCTTGCACTTTTGCACATCTGGATAGTAAAATCTTTCTTGTTCTGGATAAGACTGTTCTTAAAACACAGTCTGATTGTTTTCCGAGACAGTGTTACATATTCCATACGTAAAGGGAAATTCCCTGTGAAGAGTGTTACCGCAACAGAGCAGGTAATGCAGCACAAACCAAACAAATGGCAAGACTATTCCACACACTCAAAATCAATGGAATTAGACCTACATGGAGGAACTGGAGGCCATAGCATTAGGTTTGAGCTGCGCCTAGCACCAACTCCCAAAAAAAGAGCAACACTCGCTCCTGGAGGACTGGACCAAACTTGAAGCCGGAGTTGAGGACTCCATGGAAATAACAGGCAGGAGTCTGCAGTGAGGTTGGCCTCCAGGAGCAGGGTTGGCCCTTCACTACTTTAAAGAAGCAAACCCTCTAGTTAAAGCCTTCAACTGAACTTGCTTCGATGCTCCAGTGACATGGTAAATGAGGTTTATGACTAGAAATTGACAGAAAATTGTCTAGCGAGGGAACAGAGGTTAAACTGAGATTTTGGACGTAGGGGACCAAGCAGTCAAATCCCACCCAAGAATGCAACTTAAAGCATTCAAAACTGCTTCTGCATATCATCGCAACTGGACGTGAATCAGAAAGGGGTAAGGGAGGGCATAAAGTCAATGTGTCTGCATAAAATGAACCACAATGCTGAAAGGGTTAGGGTCAGCAGTTCACACAAAAATAAAAATGTAATAATTTAATTTGTGTTCTGCAGACGAAAGAAAGCCAAACAGGAACAAAACCTCAGACTCAGTAAATAATGACAGAATTGAGAGTGAATAGTTTATGCTGAACTTTGTGTTTTTGAGCAAGTAGCTCAATAAATGGAATTGAATGTATCAAACAAAAACTAGAACTAGAATGTAGTAACAGGGAAACTGCCACGGATTTAATTCCCTTGTGAAGGTCCTGTAAAGTGTTTCTGGATCATTACTGCCCTGAGAATATGCCTCAATCCCAAATCAGGATGAAGAAAGAGCTGGAGAAGGACTGGTCTGCCAGTTGTCATGATGCATTTTCAAAGAAGTGTGGATCCGTCTGGATGATTTTTACAAAGCTCATCGTTTCAAAAAGCGAGGTGCGCTCTGATTGGCCAGCTGTCCAGTGCGTTGTCATTGGCTGAATGCCTCAAACGTGTGACGGAAATGTTATGCCCTTTAACATACTGGCACAACGACACAAAAAACGAAAAAACCCATTACAAACGAGGCATTTGTTGCATCCAGTGGGGATAACTTGTGTTGTGTTTTTATGTGTTGCATTGCATATCACGCGACATAAACATAAAACCATGTCTGCATTTGTGATCGGAGAAATTACAAACAAGTGCTTCTCTACACTGCTCCAAACTCGCGTTGAATCAGTGGCAAATTATTTAAATATGAAAACGTACTTACAGTCCATGAGTGAGAACAGCCGGCCCTGTAGTCTACTCTACCAGGAAACAGTCCTCCATAAAATGCACTGCACACATCTGAATATTTGGGTTGAACTGTTCTGGAACAGTGTTGTAAATACAACTTTGTACCACTGATCTCTAGTTGTGTCCTCTTTGGGAAGACCAAACAAAGTAGCTTTGCTTTCACAATGAAACACACATCAACTCCACAACATGGCAGAGGTGGCAAAAACAATACCACAACAAAACACAGCGTGACACACGGAGGGCTCGAGTGAGCGGTGGCGGGATGGACTTGGTGAAAACCAATCTGGCAATCCACAGTGCGAAGCAGATGGACTTCCCCAGTGACCAGCATGGATCAGCTCTAGGCATGACCCTCTCAAGCTCATCTTCTGTTAGATAAGGTGAAATTCAATCCACCACCTGATGTTATTTATCTTTACCATCTGCACCACCCTTTTTCAAAACGTCCTCAGACACAGAGCCAAAGCCAATGGAGTCCTGATCTTATGCTATTTGGAAACCAGTCTTGTGTGAACGTACACAATCGCAGGATCAGGGGATGCACCCGAGGGTGAATTTGAATCATGTGAGCCCTTGGGGCTTTTCCTGTACATATGGAATATATAACATGGACAGGAAATCTAATTTCGATAGAAAACAGCAAATGTTCATATTTACATTGCGCAGAATGCCTTATCTTCATCAAAACAAAACAAGTGGAGAGCTACACCATAGGCTTTAGAATATCATCTCATTTGGACACACAGAAACAAATTAGCTTGATGTATTTGGAGCTCATGAACTTACATTTTCCAGATGGCCAGACAGGTTGGGACGCTACAGCACAACATTCTGCTTTGCAATTTAAAATGTTCAACATTGCCATCCTGCCATTCTTGCTGCAGCAACCTACACAACGACAAATGACACTAAACTCGAGGACATTAAAGTGCCTTTAGAAGCTGTGACTGCATCCAGTGCCACCTACTAAAGAAGTTAAAGAATCACATATTCCCCCCATTATAGAGGAGACCGACTATAACAGCTTCAGTGAGCCAGGAAACGATTAAAATTATGCACCAGAAATATTTACACTGTACAGGGTAACAAAAAACTAAAATTGTGGCATATATAATTGGAAATACTGGCGCTCTTCACAACCTTAAGGCGAGAAAGCATTCAAATAAATTCAAGCAAGTCTCCTGTTTACCTTATGGCCAGTTCAGTATTGGTTGGCATGATATGTTGAAGTCTTTCCAGGATAAGGGAATGTTGGGATTGAGGGAAACATCCCAAATAGAAGGATATGACCTGAAATGCACACAGCACAATATGCAAACACACTACATCTACACTGTCCATAAGCTTTACATGCAATCATCAGGTTGCTACTATGAGCTGAAAGAGATGAAGGGCCGGTTTAAAGCTTCATCATGACATACCTTGTTATGGAAGCTGTAGCAGCTCCAGTATTGTGAGGAGCTGAAGGGCAGGGTGAGTCTGCTCGGCACAGTCTCCAGACAGCGGTGAACTAGACCCGTAAACATCTTCAGCTCGCGAACACTCGGCTGCGGTGCCAACATCTTACTGCTGGCAAAGGACAGATAGCTGGGGAAAAGGGAGCAACCATTAAGAGAGAAAACACCATGACTATCTGCAACCAGTGAAGATGACACACAGATTAACATGAGAAACACACTGGATGATTTCATGCTGTGGTAATAAACACATAACAACTGATAAGAAGTTAGGTTTCACAACTGTCCACTTTACTTACTCTAGCCAGAGGGTGTGAATTAAGTCCAGCTTTGTAATCGTTCCCAAAGCTTTCTCAAATGCATCAATGGCCTCTCTCACAACACCATAGGTAGACTGCCAGAAACTGTGTTAAAGTCAAGAATGAGGGTTAGAGCAGGACAGACCGTCAGACAGACGGACGGACGGACAGACGGACGCACCAGTGCAGGAGATGAAGGTACGGCAGCTGAGCTCGGATCTCATCCTGAACATCATCTTTGAGAGCTGCTACTCTCAGCAAGTCTTGAGTGGGAACACCAAGAATATGGCTGAAATCATAAACATCAGATCTTACAACACTAATACTGCTATGAGTGAAATAAACTTGGTCCACATGCCATTACACAGGAACAGAATGATCTGTCATGGAAAAACAATAAATCCTATGTACAGAATTGGATTTTCAACCATTTTCTATACCATATTAGAGCCTGAGAAGAACCAGAAGAATCTGTTGACTATTCCAGATGCTCTGACACTTCTAGGCCGCCAGAGTTGGGGAGCAACTAGTTACATGTAATGGCATTGTGTCATTTTAGGGCTGCATGATAACCTGACACGATTAATCGCGATTGTCATGCAGTTTTGTCAGTAAAGCCGTTTCTGTGATTAGTAGTAAATCTCCATCACCTGCTTTCAGATAGAGCAGCATTTACTACAAAGAGCTGCCGTTCTGACAAGCTACGCGAAATCGAGTTCATAAATCGCAGATGATATAATTGTAGGATGATGAAATAGACAAAATCGTTTGCGATAATGACAGCTGTTTGCGTATCTTTTCAGTGAACTACGGTTCTGTGTAGTAAATGCTGCTTTATCTGAGAAGCACGTGAAAATACCACATTTAATAATGTTTTCACTCCAAACACACTTTATGACGTCAGTCGAGTGTTTGAAAAAAATCCTTCTGTGAGATGATGTGCCTTCTTAAACAGGATAAATAAGGCACACAATATTTCATAGTATTCTCAGCAGTAATAATGGCTATGTCGATTTACATTAAAGATATACTTTATTATAATGAAAATTATAATAAGAAAAAGAAGAACTCCGATAAATCATATATTGCTGTAGTCGAGTGTTTATTAGTCACGCTGAATCAATGAAAGCAGTTAAATCTTCTGTTTATTTAGCTGCAGCCACAGGCATTTCCTGGATTTCTTCTACAAGACGTATTTGGAGTTTCAGCACGAGAGCGCCCTCTGGCCTTCGGATGGAGATTTACTGCTGATCACAGAAGCGTGCTTCACTGAAAGATATGCATGATAATAGCAGCTTCTGCCTAATTGCGATTAATTGCCTTTGCGATTTAATTGATGAATTGTGCAGCCCTATGTCATTGCAAAATTGAGTTACTGAGAAAAAATGTGCAATTACATGTTAACGCTTACAAAAGGGGTAACATCTGAATATTTACATAAATATTTCAGCGTGAAAGACACTCGGACAGATGACAGAATGGATCATTTGCACTTGCTTTTGAGTCTTACAATTTAAAACATTTAAGTGCTCAGTTGTGCACTCTCTGTGAGACTCCTATCTGAGAGCAAACAGTAAACCGTAACAGTAAACAGTCCAATACATTAAGTCAAAATGCCTGTCTTGGGTATTCATGTAAAGAGTCAATTTATACAAACCATTGTCGGTATTTAGGCTATATAAAAATTACATTTTTCAGGACACATGCTTATTTGATAAGAGTGTATTTCCTATTTGGGTTTATGTACAGGTGCATCTCAATAAATTAGAATGTCGGGGAAAAGTTAATTTATTTCAGTAATGGGCTAGTTGCATATCTCATGTCTTGCAAGTGTGTGCATAGATATTTCCAGTTGTGCTAAACTCCAGTGCAGAGAACCGGAGAAATCCAAATATTACCTTCTATATATTTTTACAGGATTTATAATATAATTTCAAATGCAAATAAGATCTACACTGCTAATATTACTATACTGTAAATGTTACCTGAGCCAGTGCATTTGAAACTGTGTATGTTTGGGTCCGGTGAATGAATGAAATACACTAATCCCTACTCATCACCAAAATAAAGTTGAACTCATGGTGTGTAATCAACAGCTACATAAATGTCTTTTCCCTTATCAATTATGTAAATATACAAATGATTTATTTCTCTAAAATGTTTCTATTACATTTGTATTTAATTTTTATTAAATATTTACCTTGTGAGACGTGGGCTGCGATTTATCTTCAGGTCCTGTTCTCAATTGTGCACATAAATTAGTTTGTTTGTTGACAGTCGGAAACCTTATGAACTTCTAGATAACAATTAAAACAAAATCATCTCTCCGAAAATGTAAAGTATTGCGCATTTGAGTGGTTTCTGTTTAAATAAAAAGATCCCTGTGGACTGATTAACCTGAACCGCATAATCAACAGAAGAAAGAATAAAGCAATCTCCGCATTGTATCTTGATAAATTTCCCAAAAACGTAGGGAGTATGTTTTCTCATGTCTTTGACATACCACTATCCGCTGTTAAATTTGAAAACATTATATCCATCCAGCCAAGTTTCATATGTAAGTTTCCCTTACAGTAAATGCGAGCGTTGTAAGACCGGAAGTATGCACACACTCGCGTCGCCAAAGCTCACTGGCGCCATCTTGTGCACCGGGCCCATTCCACTCAAACTGTGAAACTCGTGTATTAAATAAATTCAAATAGTTTAAGTCTTTGATTCTTTTAACTGTGATGATTTGGCTCACATTTAACAAAGACCCACCAATTCACTCACAACAAATTACAATATGGTGACATACCAATCATCTAATCAACTCAAAACACCTGCAAAGGTTTTCTGAGCCTTCAAAATGGTCTTAGTTTGGTTCACTTGGTTCACAATGATGGGGAAGACTGCTGATCTGACAGTTGTCCAGAAGACAATCATTGACACCCTTCACAAGGAGGGTAAGACACAAACATGCATTGCCAAAGAAGCTGGCTGTTCACAGAGTGCTGTATCCAAGCATGTTAACAGAACGTTGACTGGAAGGAAATCATAGCTATTTGTTATGATTTTAAATCTGTATTTAACCTCAGAATGATCTCAAAGTAAAAAAGTCATGCTTAAGTCTTATTTTGTGGTGGCTGTACTTAAAGTTAAATTATTATAATCTTAATTCATGTGATGATGGATTTTGAAAGGCTTTCAACAGTTAACATTCACTAGAAAGGTAAAAAGTAGTAATCAAATGTAAATCATTTACATTTATAAAGTAACTGATATAGTTACATTGCTTTACACATTTTAAAAAGGGGAACTTGTAACCCATTACATTTCCATAATAACCTTCCCAACACTGTAGGTATCTTCTGAGAGTGGCATCCCCTTGTAGTTAATGCCATCAGTACTGTGGTGTCAGTGAGGACCTTACCGTAACACATCCAGTGACTTGAGCTGATCTTGCACAGATTCACAGAAAGAGTGCATGAACTTGTCAAAGAGCTCTTCCATAACACTGACGTTCCCCTGCGCAACAGAAATAAGCTCACAGAATTGAGCATCATGCCATCTTCACTAATGTTTTGAGTTGGGAGATGATGCTGTACTCTCACCTGAGCGAGCAAACACTTGCAGAGCTGGAGGAAGACGCGAGCGCAGCTGGGGCTGTCAGAATGAGCGCGTCTCCACAGCTCTTCAGCTTTCTCTGTGTGTCCCGAGGACATGTGCAGCTCACCGGTGACCTCCAGCAGAGGGCAGTAGAGTGGACACACAGCCAGCAGACGCTCACACAGCGCAAGAGCTTCTGGACATCTGAAACAATGCCACTCACGTCAGTACATGCACAGCACTTCAGAAAGCCTCATCATGGGGTGATGGGGTCCCTGTACCTGTCCAGCGTCCTGTACAGATGAATGAGGTTTGAGTGCAGAGGGAAACAGGCCTGAATCTGTTCACTGGAAGACAAACGCTCATCCGTGCAGCCACACACAGCATCTAGAGGAACAGACAGATCATGCTTGAGCTATTTATTTTGCTCAGGTAGGTGCTGATGTCACACTCGTACACTATATCTCAACTTTTGCTTTGAGCCCAAATTCTAATTAAAAAGAGAAAGTAATCAAATGACAGCAAACTACTCTCTGATGCACTGGATTATAGAAAAATGACCACATGGTATTTAATAGCTAAGACGATTTAGTTTGATGTGTGTATCTTCACCTCTGAACAGGCTGATGATGTCATCAGCGGGTGTGCGGAGATGTTGGGCCGTTCTCCAGGGAATGAGGAAGGGATCGGTGCAGGTGATTCTGGAGGGGTTGGAGTTGGCGGGGTCGTATAGACACGCCGGTAGACGTCTGAACTCAGTCAGGTGGATATAAGACAGCCACATCAGACAACGGTCCGCCACAGTCAGATGATCCGCAACGCTCGATTCAGAGCCCGAAAGCAGCGCACTCTACAGGAACACCAACACATACTTACAACGGAGCAAAACACTGACAATCCAATAATTAAACAAGGCAAATAATGCAATTAACACTAAAGAACCTCATGAAATGTCTAGACTCTGGAGCAGTGCTTCCCAAACCTGTCCTGGAGGCAGGATGTGCATTAACAGTCCCATATAATTGAAACAAATCTCTGAATGACTAATGAGCATTTAATTTCACAAACCTTGCAAACTCTTGTGAAGCGTGTATGTGTATTCAGCATGATGATGAGATGATGGTCTGTGTGAATTTAATGCTTTAAACTCCTGATTTCAAATTATGCAGCTCTTTATGGAAATGCCCACTGTCATATTAATGTCATTTTCACTGCGTGAAATGTTACCCCTGCTTTATTTGAAAAAATATGATTCCCAATGCACATAAACTTCCCAGAATACTGTGCTCTTAAATATTTATTTATTTGTGAAAAACACTTGTTCATTTAAAGTGTTTATTTTACACATTTAATCCATTGTCAAATGATTTCATATTTCTTAATAATAATAAAAAAATGAATTGGCTTTATATCGGCCCCCTGCTTTCCAAGATATCAGCATCAGCTGTCAAAAAAACAGTATCGGCCGACCACTAAAATGTACTTTATACAACTGAAGTAATTTGTTCAATCCAATGGTCTGCCTGACAATTTAGCGACTCCTCTTCACCATAGATGGATAAAATGGTGCACTTTTTTTACTTCAGCAAAACTGTAAGGAATATTTTCAGCTGAAACCGTGGTTCTTTATTTATAATATGCAAATCAGCAGCTGGCTGTTGTTGAGAATGAGGCTCTGGGTTACAAGTAAAACCACAGTGACCACGGTTTCAGCTAAAAATCCTCTTTCTGTTCGAATGCAGAAATAAAGTCAGCTACATCTCGGACGGCCTGAGGAGGACATTAACAGCTAATGTACATCTCTTTAATTTGACTTCAATTCCTTTTGGATTTTTTTTATCAAATTTTTATATTTTACTTCAGCTTTATTTTAATTCTTAAAAACTTTTTTTTTAGTTTTTAGTTTTATTTTTTGTAGTTTTAACAAAAACTGGATCAGATATAAATCAGGACATTGTAAATTTGTTTTTTTTTGTGATTAGTAAAGTCACATTTCACAAAAGACTCTCTCTCTCTCTCTCTCTGTGTGTTTGTTTCTCTCTCTCTCTCTCTCTCTCTCTCTGTGTGTTTGTTTCTCTCTCTCTCTCTCTCTCTCTCTCTCTCTGTGTGTTTGTTTCTCTCTCTCTCTCTCTGTGTGTTTGTTTCTCTCTCTCTCTCTCTCTCTCTCTCTGTGTGTTTGTTTCTCTCTCTCTCTCTCTCTCTCTCTCTCTCTCTGTGTGTTTGTTTCTCTCTCTCTCTCTCTCTCTCTGTGTGTTTGTTTCTCTCTCTCTCTCTCTCTCTCTCTCTCTGTGTGTTTGTTTCTCTCTCTCTCTCTCTGTGTGTTTGTTTCTCTCTCTCTCTCTCTCTCTCTCTCTGTGTGTTTGTTTCTCTCTCTCTCTCTCTCTCTCTCTCTCTCTCTCTGTGTGTTTGTTTCTCTCTCTCTGTGTGTTTGTTTCTCTCTCTCTCTCTCTCTCTCTCTGTGTGTTTGTTTCTCTCTCTCTCTCTCTCTCTGTGTGTTTGTTTCTCTCTCTCCCTCTCTCTCTCTGTGTGTTTGTTTCTCTCTCTCTCTCTCTCTCTCTCTCTCTGTGTGTTTGTTTCTCTCTCTCTCTCTCTCTCTCTCTCTCTCTCTCTCAATTCAATTCAATTCAATTCAAATGAGCTTTATT
>NC_081804.1:20116929-20166929 GCF_963082965.1 Carassius carassius
TTGGTTTCAGCTTTCAGCTAAATGGAAACTTCAGTATAAATAGATTAAAACAGCTAGAGAGGGGGAATCTGGTGCGTGACTAGTTGAAGCTGAAGAGTGCTCTGGTCAGACCTGTATGATTTGAAGACTAGTAAAGGACTGTGGTATGGTCCGAACACTTCTGGTGTGGTCTCCGCTCGGCTCTGATGAGCTGCCATCGGATCGAAGTCCACCTGCACGACCTGCACGAGACACACACACAAAGAGATGAAAGAGAAGGAAACACTTTGATACTGATGCCGGCGAGAGCACTTCTTCAGGAGCGTACCTTCCCAGGAGCCCTGCTGAGCGAGAGCGAGCGAGTCTCCTCCTGCAGGAGCTCAGGGAGCCCGGCACACAGATGGTATCTCTGCCGCAGGTCCTCCACGTTCAGCCCCAGCAGCAGCTCCGGCAGACCGGCTGCGCTGCAGGGCGACGATTTGGCCTGTTTGACCGGCATGGGTGAAGCCGCCGCTGTCTCCAGGTGGCACAGTTTGGGTTTGGTGAAGGAGCCGGACTCTCGGAACGAGCGCCGGCGGTGAGTGGGCGTCACTGAGGCGGGAATCTGCTGCTGCTCGTCCTCCTCACCCTCCGCGTCCTCACTGGACAGGGCGAGCTTGTCCTGGGTGAGGTCATGAAGCGAGGGCTGTGGTAACGGGTAGAGAGGGCTGGGCATCTGTGGGGCGGCGGGCCGCGGCTCAGCTTGCCGTAAGGCCTGGGCCTCTTTGAGTTTCTGGATCTTGAGGGCGTATTCAGTCTCCAGCTGCTGCAGGCGCTTCTTCTGCGCGATGAGCTCTGCGTAATGCACATCTGGGCGATCCACGCGCCGCACCTTCACCGGCTGCGGAGAGTAACACATCAGTTCCACTGTCACAGAACGACATCCACTCGTGTGTGTGTGTGTGTGTGTGTGCAGCTCTTACGGAGTGGATGGAGGCAGATGTGTTGCGTTTGAGCGCAGCAGGAGCTGCAGCGGCCTGCGCCTGAACCAGATCTCTCTCCAGCTTCACCGACTGCTGCTTCTTCACGCTCACGCGGTGCTGAACTCTCTGAACCTGCAAGCCAGCACAGCAGAGGTCACCTCAGAACAACATCAATGACCGTGCCCCATGATTCAGTGCCGCTCACCTGCTCCTGCAGCTTCTTCAGCAGCACTCTGTTGGCGCTCACGATCTTCTCTGACGCCAGCAGCTGCTCTTTGAGTCGGCTCATCTTCCCCTCGGCTGCTTTCAGAGACTCTTTCTTCTTCATTTCCTGTTGCAAGAGCTGCTTCAGCAGAGCCTCGTCTTTACACAGCTGTGCTCTGCACAGGAAGCACAGTCATCAGCATGAGTGCGCATCTTCACTTATCAAATACACACAAATATACACGTTTCTGCAGGTTTCATGAAGGTAAGAGTTTAAGACTAAGTAAACGAAACATGAGGAATACATACAAGGGAACATGTGTCAATATTTTCTGTGAATGTAGAAGTCAAGGTATTAGCAACACTTCAAAGTCTAAAAAAATAACTCTTGATCTCCGCTTCTTTTAGATTCATTTTAGGCAGGACTAGCTAGAATATGAGAATAACTTCTGATCACACTGCAAAAAAAGTGATGTACTTCTTTAATATATTTGTCTTGTTTTCCAGTGCACGATTCTTAAATCAAGATACATTTACAGGAGAAACAAAATGACACAAGTGAAAAGGAGTTTACAGATATCAGCCATTGTTTTACTGAAACCCACAGGAAGCCGGTCGACTCACTTGTGCTGATTCAGCTTCTCCTGCAGATCTGCAGCTCTTCCCAGGACGTCCAGGTCCGAGTCTGAGCCCGCAGGAGACTCCAGCCGGCCTGACCTCTGCTTCTCTAGACTGGACACGTCACATGATTAGCAGCGTGGCCATTCATCCTCACATATTTCTCGACATGCCAAACACTGAATCTGGTCACACATCACTGCTAAAGCATCGGATGTGTGCCTGAACACACCTGGCCAGGTCGTCTCGGAGCAGCCGATACTCCATCTTCTTGGCATCAGGAAGTGCTTCTGCACTCTTCACTGGGTTGTTCTCCTTCTCTGACACCGAATGCTTCGGTTTGGCTGCCTGAGAGCAAAACACCAAAAACAGCTGAATACGTGGCAAAACCTGATTGTCAAATGAGCCCAGTGATTTCAACTCCGTTCAGATTCAGGTCATGCAGTGAAGCTCACACACACACACACACACACACACACCTCCACCGTCCTCCGAGCTTCTTTAATCATGGACTCCAGTCCTCCGAACACACTCGGAGCGGGGCTGCAGCTCTCGCCGTCAGAGTCGCTGTCGTCAGATGCGTTCAGACGCACCACCACAGTCTTGTGTCGTGGCAGCTGTAACAAACACAAGGGAAGTGCACACATAAAAGCCTTGGTGTCGCTGGCGTAATGACTCCAGACTGTGCCCCGGCGTCACTCACCACAAACGGGGCTTTGGGGGCCGGCTGTCCCCGTATGAACTTGAGCGCCCGTGCGTGAGAGATGACGGTGTTGAGACTGACGGCCGTGAGGTTGCTCCTGGTGTTCGGCTGAGTCACGGGTCTGAGAGCGGGCGAGGGCGGCCCGCTGCTGCTGGACGCGTCCTACAGAGACACAGAACAGCTGCTCACACATGAGCCCTCGCTCAGCTCCAGCACAAACACGACTCTGATCCACCTTACCTCTGCTCTAACAGCTCGCTTGCTGGCCAAGGACTTCAGCAGCTCTTCTCTCAGCAGCATCTCCTCTTCCTCTTCCTCGTCAGCGAACGGAGGCTTCGGCGGCTGCTCGGCTTCATCGGGGGGCGGCAGCGGAGGCAGAGGAGGAGGAGTCGAGCGCACAAACTCCACCTGCTGCAGGTGGTGCTGCCCCACACCCTGACACAGGAGCACAGCATCACATCTCCACTGGACAAAGACAGACGGTGTAACTTCTGATCAGCCAGAGCAGTCACTAAACCTTTTAGTTAACAGAAACACTTTTCACATTTAGCTCATTTCAGCGGCTGCAAACATACATTGGATTAAAGTACACTGACGCCCTCCGAGTCCTTACTAAACATGACCTTCATTCCTAAAATAAAATAGACAATTCTCTCCTGATTCAGGTTTTTACTGGATGGAGCAGTATTATAGATAGAGGACTTGTATTTGTACAGGAAGCAATGGTTATGTTTGTCACATGATGACTGATGTTTGGGTCACACGTACCTGTCTGAGAGGTGTGGACTCCAGAGGAAACATGGGCAGTGCGTGGTGTGTCGGTGACGTGGCTGCAAACAATCATCAACATTGACGGTTAGTCAGAGATGTGAGCGATGGAGTCTGAGCTCCTGATGAGCATCGCTCGTCTCTGTACCTGGCGAGCTGGTTTCGCTGTCCGTGTCCATAGCCACCTCGTCGTAGTTGTCGTACTGGTAGAGATTCCCCGACGTGTCCAGACTCTGCTTGACCAGCTTCCTCTGATCAGCATCTGAAGACTGGAAGAAAGCACACAGGTCACACACGGATCAGACTGATCCCGTCTCTGGGCTGTCTGACCCACCTTGCTGCGGGAGCGATGTTTGGAGCCCACCAGCTTCATGAAGCGGTTGTACTGCTCGTCCTGGTTGGACAGGTCTCTGATCTTCCGGATCTCGTCCTCTCTCTTCCTCCTCTCCTCCTCTTCCTCTTGCTTGTTTCTCTGCTCCTCCTGCTGTCTCTGCTGCTGCAGTTTCCAGGTGCGCAGCTGCTGTTTCCTCCACGCCTGCTTGGCTGTAATCAACAGACACATGCAGCAGTGCGGTGTGACAGAAGAGATCAGGCAGTCAGTGTGAATGTGTCTTACTCATGTGGGCCGGTTTCCTCGCCCTGCTCTTGTCCGGGGTCGGTTTGGCCGGTCTCGCTCTCTCCTGCAGCCTGCACACAGCGTTCCCTCGGTTTCCGCTCATCTTGTTCCTGTCGCACGGAGACTCGCTCTTGTCCTGAGGCACCTTCACAGCTTTGGTGATCTTCTCCTTGCTCTCCTTCAGCACCTGCTGCTCTTTCTGCTGCCACTTCCTGCTGGCCGACTGCAGGGCGAGGAGACGCAGCTGCAGCTCCGACAGGTCGTCCTCGTCCTCCTTCTGCAGGACAGACAAGACACTGCACTTCTGACCAGTCCTCAAGCTGTGCCACTCCACCCTGTTACTACAGCTTGCCCTTCAGCTTAACGTGAAAACAACTACGAACCAACATGTGATGCTGAACTAGCAGCTTATTTACTAAACGGGTTTTAAATTCAACTAATCTATTCTATTGTACTTCTCATTCTTAAGTATGTCTCCTAAATGAGCATCTTCATATGATCTTGCTCTCATATTCTAGGCAACAGTTTAACTGCAGACGTGTGTCTCAGGTGAGTGTGTACCTTGTGGACGACTGGAGTGTCATCACTCACTGCAGAGATGTTGAGGTCTGACTCGGACTCCTCGTCCTTTACAGCTGACAGAGAAGAAAAGATGTCATTATGATGATAAAGGAGGAGTGTGTTGAAGAGCCCGTTTGCTCTCCTACAGTATCAAGCAGTGTGAGGATGTCTCTCGTGACTGTAGAAGTGTTAGATCTGTGGTACCGTCATCGTGATTGCCGGTCTTCTCCGCCGCGTCCCCGTCTGGTCTCTGCACTTCCTGTGCGGCTCTGCTGTTGAGAGCGTCTCGGTCGGAGGGCGTCAGCAGCTTCTGTCTCAGCGGTCTGATGTTGAACGCCTGAAACACCTTCTTCTCTTCCTTCACAGCAGAGACGGGCTCCTCCAGCACCTCGGGCGGCGGGACGGGGTCAGCAGGAGCCGGCTCCTCCTCTTTCAGGGCCATCCGCTCCTCCTTCCGGATGCATTCGAGCTCCAGCTGGATCTGTTTGTACTTCATCAGCAGATCCTCGAAGCTCTCGTCCATGCTCTCGGCTTTAGGGACGCTGGTCACCACCCTCCGCATCTGACATCTGCCGCCCGCTTTCTCTGAGAACCAGTTAAGAAGCACTCGGACAGCACAACTACTGCAACACTGTTAAACTGCTGCATCAATGGGACAGAACAGGAGTATTCGCTCCTTTACTCAAACTCATTTTGCTTCAAACCAACACGTCTTTATTTATTTTTTTTTTGTGGAACACAAAAAAAGATAATTTAAAGATCATTAAATGTATTTTTCTCTATCCACCTGTTTCCCAACCTGTGTACTGCATTGTAATTTATAGAAGGCACTTCTAGACAACTATAAATAAAAATAATCCTCATCCGTCAGAACATTTTCCTTCATCTTCTACTTTCAGACGTCAGTAGAATACGATAACACTTAGTATTTTTATATGACATAGTAATAGCAATGTTTAGTCAATGCATTTTTCTTTTGCATCATTTTCTCTTTTACTTCGTCTTCTGCTGAAACAATAATACTATAGAATATAAATACGGTAGAACATAAACATCTACCATGCATCTGTGGTCTGCTGTCTCGATTTAATATGCAATTAATCCTATTAATAATTCACTAAATGCACTATGAATCTCTCTTTTTCCTCCCTAAATCATTCACACGGATTCTCTTTTCGCTTCTAATCACAAGCAGTCGTTCACGGGAATGTTTCTAAATCAGGGAAAACTGACTGCAAGAGACAAATAGAAATAATTCACGATGACCTCATCAACACACACACACACACACACACACAGAGGATATTTACACACAGTCTTCAGATTACAGGACCAATCAACAGGATGATCACAGCATCGAGAAGAACCGTGAGAAAACCGAGTCATGACACTGTGACACACGTGTGAGCACATTGCAGTAGTCTAAGTGAACTCATGAGAATATAAAAATAACTGATGAAAGTATAAATTATGACAGTTAGCCCAGTAGTCAAACGCGTTCGTCTTCACGTCACGACAGCGCATTATTGTGGTAGCGGTGATCTCAAGACGGTAATATTTCACACCGTGTTATTCTCTCGCGATCTTACCGCGGTTCTGGGATTTTACTATAGTAACGTAACTCGTGTGTCGCGGCTCACGTAAGGATACGTTTCCTGTTCGGTGAGTCGGTTCTGCAGCCGTGATTCTCCGCGAAGCGCTCCGTCCAGTCTCGGTTCCAGTCTGACGCTCGGTGAGCGCGGTATCTGAAGCGGCCCAGCGCGCCGTGACTGCGCTCCCAGAAGCCGGAGCCCTGCCGGAGGCCGGAGGGGAAGGGCGGGTGAACGGCTCTCAGCGGCACCGGGGCGCTGTTGTTGAGCATGGGTCCCGGTAAACGCGCTCTCCTGTTCATCATGGGCCGGCTGGGGCGGGCGCGTCGCGGAGGCCGCGCGTTCTGCCGCTGCCGCTGCGGCTCGTCGTCGAAGATTTCCCCGTCCTCCAGCTCACCCTCCTCTTTAGGAGACGGACAGCCCGAATTCACCTCCATTACTGACATTTTCGTTTAACTGGATGCGGTTACTTACAGTTCATGCTGATGATTAGGATTCGATAGCTCGCATCGCTCGAGGAAGCGACAAACGCTCGACTAAGCAGCTTTCAGTGGAACATCACACTCATCCGTACTGCTCGTGCTCCACTCCGAGTATCGCGAGATTTCACGAACTTCCCGTCTCAAACCCTTAGATATGACGGAGAGATTAGGAGCTTTCGACTTGAAGCAGGGCTACAGACGATAGCAGCCAAAGCAAAAGAAACACTTTTTTTATATACTATTTAATACAGCGCCATCTTTACAAGAATAAAGTTCAACATAATCATATACTATTTAAATACTAATAAAGTGGGGGAATAAATGCTTTTATCCGTGTTGTATGATAAACGTGACTCAGCGCGACTACACTAAAAAATGCTTTAACCCTTCCAAAAACACAGATTTGTGGCCATTATTGGAACTGAAAAGGTTCGTCTAACCCAAACACACGTGATCGTTGTCGTGCGGTGAATCTGGCCAATCGTGAAGCAGCCGTGACGTCATCAGCGGTCCTGCCGTCGCTCTGAAGAAAGTGCGGCAGTGCCCTAGATATATTATAGCATTTTTCTGGACAATTTCTTTTGACAATATTCATCGGAAGAGAGCAAGGTTACTCCCTGAAAAATTCTGCATTTCTAATAAAATTAAAGAGGTAATTTTTTTTTTAAATTTTGCATAATGTTTATCCAACGTACTCTCAAATTGCTCTTATTTTATCTTAACTACATTTAGTATATTATTGCAATCAGGTTTAATATCTTTGGGAGAACGTAAGTTATTTATCTTCTTTTATATAAGGTGATTTAAAATTCTCATTGAAATATATATTTTTGTATTTTACTGGTAGTAACCATGCTATCAGTCATGTTATAAATGTTTTATTCATAAATCCAAATATCTCAATACGTTACCTAGATTTGACGTCCTTCTTGCAGAGATTTTGCTTATTGTTAAATCTCTAAAACACATTGATGATAATAATAAGAATAACGTTTATTAAGGCTTATGATGATAGTATACTTAATGATTGATTGTCCTGGCCTTTCTTTTTTCCCATATTTCTTCTTCTGTCATTATTTGTTAATGCAGTGCTATTTTGTATTTTCTTTTCTTTTGTCTTGCAATAAAAATAAAATAGAGAGAGAGAGAGAGAGAGAGAGAGTGAGTCTGAGTCCATAGACCTCTTTACTAAATAATAAAGACTTGTACAATCTTGTACTGATCAGTGTGTTTATTATTTACTACAAACCTCAACTAGTTTTCGTTATATGAAATAAAATATACATATTATATGGAAAACAAAAACAACAGCTTAAACATAAAAAGGAAATGCTGACTTGACAACTACGTTCAACAAAGCAAGCCTAAATTTAAATACAATTATTAAAATTCAAAGCCAAATAGAAACATAAAAACTATTGATAAAATAAGCCTGATAAAGTAAAATGAAAATATAAAAAATATGAATGAATACTTGAACAGTATATAAATAACACTCAAATCGCCGTGTTTAAGATGAATACAGATGTGAAAATCATCGATCTGTATCTGCAGTTCTGTTGGCGGACACGAGCGGTGCTGCGTCTGCTCTCGCGCAGCAACGTCACATCCGCTACTCCTGTTGACAACAGTACGCTTCCGGTCGTGTAATGCACCGTCGTGTTCTCCTGAAATATTTGATTATATCGTTTTTGTGCATTTTTAAGTGAAATTATTCGGAAAACACTCTAAGTAAGTCCCGCCTGCAGCGCGCGCTCGGTGAGGCGCTGATGAATTGACTGACGTGTGTGAATCATAATCAGTTCAGATATTGATGAAGTAGTGCATTGATCAGGGAAGATGATGAAGAGAGCGGCGCGACACGCGCGGAGGAGCAGAGCGGGCAAGCGAGCCTGTAACCGAGCGAGGACGGACGAGCACACGGCGGCGGACACCGGTGAGAGGACACACTGACTGCGGCTCCGGTGCTCGAGACCGGGCTGACTCGGGTCATCCTGAGAGCTCATGCTGTATACACCTGAGCCCGGGGCACAGGTCTTATCAGCTGTTCATTTTCAGTGCACATTTAAGAGTGTCTGTTTTAAACTCTCTAGCCTGACTTACACTCCACATCTCTGTCATCATCTGATACAAGGAGATAGAAACACTCTATTCTGTTTGCTGCTGTACACACACACACACACACACACACACACACACACACACACACACACTCATTCTCTTCACCCACGTTCATTGATCCACCACACACCGTTAGAGAAGTTATTAGCTAGTTAAGTTGGCTGGAGAAAGCCAAACATACTGTCACACTATTTAAACCACATATTATTCTTCTGAGACCCATTTTTAACTGTACTCTATCTCCTCCTAGGGATTAAATGCTACAACCCAGACAGCAACATAGTGTTGGCCCAGATCCGGCCCACATCTGGCCCGAGTGAATCCATGTGGGCTGGATCTGAGCCGAAATTGCTTGCTGTTTGGGAAGCACCCCTCGGCAGAGACCTTGGACCTGACCTGTATTTTGTTGCTTTGTCTTTTCTAACTGATCGGCCCGAGGTGCATTAACTGGTGCTTGAACAGACATAGAACAAAATCATATAAAAATACAAGATATCATCGAAAACAGTCATTCATGACTCAGGTGAACAAACTGTAGAGTAATAGATCAGATGTGGATCATTGTTGTGGATTCACGCAGTGATGTCACCGCATTGCTGTGTCTTTAATGTGAATCCATTGAAAAAGAGCAAATCACTAATTGTTCATATGCTGTGGTGGAAACTGTATTTTTAACCGAGTTATTATTATTAGCTTTACCACAGAGTGGTCCTTTCTTCTCTCAGCATGCTTGAGTTATCCTGAAGTGTTCAGAGCAGCCCATGTGTGAAACAGGAAATACAATCTTAGCTTTTTACACATCCAAGCTTCTAAGAAGATGATTTGCATTAAATACTTAGAAACACATCTAGGGAACATAGTTTGATACCTTAAATGGACACTTATGAACATGCATTATGATTGGATGAGATAGAAACATCCTGATTTGATTTGGGTAAGGATATTGATTTAAGGGTTTATCTCGGGGTGACTGTATGACTGTTGACCTTTTCTTGCAGTCTTCAAAGGACTTTTGTCTCATACCCTTGTTGATCTAGAAAGTTGAAACAATCCTCTGCTGTCACAGTTACGTTCATGTTAACCTATATGCTGGTTTCACTTACTATAGCATGGGTCTGGTTTTCTCTGTAGGACAGCATCAGCCTCATCTGCTTCAGTTTCTGTAATGCTAACATTCGAGTTATCTCCTGCAGTGTCACCCCTGAAGCACCTGAGGCTTCAGAAGATTACCTCTAGTGATTCACTTTAGTTCATTTCTAACTAGCGCAAAATCAATAAATCAAATCAAACAAATCAAAGGGGACGATCAGCAAACTTAAATGTCATTTTGGGTGAACTATCTGTTTAAGGCTTGCCACCGTTCTGGTGTGCGTTTCCCAGAATCACCTATGGTCACGTTACCAACAGCTCAATGGAACCAGCACAGCTCTTACAGTGCGGTGTCACACTGTCAATAATACCTGAATTATTTTAGTATTCTCTCTTAGTAAGTCTTTGAAATTCTGTTAGTTTAATAACACGTACAAATATAGCATATACTGTTGTTGTCATAAAAAATAGTTATGTGTAGCATTTAAATTAAAAACCTAAATTTAACCTCCAACAAGAAATCTTTTATTGCTCATCGACATCGACCAGGCAGTTATTGCTCACTGTGTTTACTGCGATTTCACAATGCCTTCTGTGAGTAAAAGTGCTCCGCTTGAACTGGCTCATGACATCAGGATGGTCGATCCCCCTTGCGGCTGACCCATGGTTAAATGTTGACCTTTGACCTCCCTCTGCTCTCACAGGCCGAATGAGCACTGGATTCTGTCGACTCTGTCATGGGAAGTTTTCCACGCGGCGGCTGCGGCAGGCGTTTGCGCAGCTGCAAGGTGAGTCCTGCGCCGTGTACCCACTCTTCTGCACAGACTTCCAGCAGCTCTTAGGAATTCCCATGAACAGAGACCCCAGCCTGTCCCAATTCATCTGCAACAACTGCCATGCTCAGTTCTACAAGTGCCACAGCATCCTGCTGGACTTCAGGAACCGAGTCAACCTGACGCCCGTCTCCAGAGACAGGTGAGCAACACTTCCTCATGACGCAGTCATGTTTCACCCCGAAATCCAAAGAAAGAAATTCAAGGACAGTTCTGTCCAGTAATAAACGATTCATTAACTGGAGTGCAGAATTTACATTTAAAGCCACCATCCGACAGAGTTTAGCTCCACTCTAGTTAAAGTCAAGTCTGCTTTATTATCAATTCTTCCACATGTACAGCACATACATAATGAGAATTGAAATTGTGTTACTCTCAGACCCTTGGTGCAAACCGATAACACTAACAGTAGAGCATAAAGATACAGATTGATACAGATTAAATATAAAATATTAAAGCTGCAAGCAGCGATGAAAGGGCCCTCGCACCCGGCTCACCACCACCAGAGAACGTCGGGCCATATGCTTATAAAATAGTAAATATTTGTGCCACATTTCCTGCCGTGAAGAGGTAGTGCTATGATTATAAATGAATATCAGCATGTAAATGTCTTCAGGCCAGGACTCTTACCAAACATGCAAAGTTTCAGGCAGATCTGACATCTCATGTTTAAGTTAGTATTAAATAAGTCATTTCCTGTTGCCAGCAGGCGGCGCTATACTTATAATTGAATATTGGCCTTTAGTTGTGTTCAGGCCAGGACTCTTATAAAACGTGAAGTTTGGGTCAGATTGGGAATTGTATGCATGAGTTACAACAACTTCCTCTTTCATAGTATTAATAGCATCCTTTAGCACATATTAAGTGTTGCTAGCATGTTTGAAAATATTTCTAGCATGATTAGCACACAATGGCAAATTTTACTTTGTTGCAAATAGTGCATAAAAGTGTTAAACATGACACTTCCTGTTGCCAGAAGGTGGAACTATGACTATAACTGAATCTGGGCATGTTGATGTATTCAGGAAAGGACCCTTGTCAAACGTGTGAAGTTTGGGGCAGATCGAACATTGCTTGCCTGAGTTACAGCAACTTCCTTTTTCACTGCATTAGTAGCATGCTTTAGCACTTAGCTAAGTGTTGCTAGCATGTATTAGTATGTATCTAGTATGTTGCCAGCCTATTTAACACTTGTTTACACTCTTTGATATGTTCCTAGGAGTCTGTAACAGTGTTAACCATGTCACTTCCTGTTACCAGCAGGTGGCGCTATGACTATAACTGATTTTGGTCATGGGTGTTTGTTCAGGACAGAACACCTATCACACGCGTGAAGTTTGGGGAAGATCGGACATTGCTTGCCTGAGTTACAGCAACTTCCTGTTTCACGGCGAAACATCAAACTTTGTCAGGCCACCAGGGACACACCCCTTGACGAAAACTCAAAACCTTCGCAATTTAACATCACAAAGGTCTTATGATGACCCTCACCAAATTTGAAGATAATCCGATTAAAACTGTAGGAGGAGTTCGTCAAAGTAGAGGCATGGAAATGGTAAAAACTGCACAAAAATCATACAGGAAATTCAAAATAACTTACTTCCTGTAGGGTTTTGGATTTTGTACCCAGAGACTTTTTTGTAGGTAATGGTGTGTTCCATGTGTGTACCGATTTTTATGAATGTACGTGAAACACAGCTCGAGGCACACTCAGTTGAAATTTAACAGGTGGCGCTATCAAGCCATTTTGCCACACCCACTTCTGAAACCTATATCAGATGTAAATTTTAGCCAGTTCTGATGCGTGTTTTGTGAGTTTTGGAGCATGTTTAGGCCCTCAAAAATGCGATTCATTTCAGAGAAGAAGAAGAATAAACGGAGCAATTCCAATAGGGTCCTCGCACTGCAGTGCTCGGGCCCTAATAACTACAAACAAGGGCATGTTAAAATAATAATAATATTAAAAATACAGTTAAATAAAGCAGCGCAAGGCACATGACAGATAGAGTCAAAACCGGTGACGTAAACAAACAAAAGAGCTCATTCAGTCTGATTAAAGTGTCAAAAAGCTCAGAGAGCAGTTCTTTATTTAAACTGACTGAAGAGGTAGTTGAATGAGGTAGTGAGCAGACCAATACTGCACAAAGTGTCTGGTGCAGGTCACAGTTTGTTAATGGGAGGGGGGAGTGAAATGAGCAGGAGGGTAGGGGTCAGAGTTCAGTGGTGCCTGGGGCAAAAGAGGGGGGAAAGGGGGTCTGGAGGGAGTTCAGCTTCCTGACAGCCTGATGGATAAAGCTGTCCTTCAGTCTGCTGGTCCTGGCCTGGAGACTCCGCAGTCTCCTCCCTGATGGCAGCAGACTGACTCTACTCCAACAGTCACAGACGTCTCCTTCCTTAATGAGCTAAATTAGATTTATGCTCGCTTCAACAGCGACAGCAAGGAGTAGGACACCAAGATCACACCCTCAGCAGACCACCAACCCCTCAAACTCACCTCCACAGATGTCTACACTGCAGTGAGTTGGATCAACACACGTAAGGCTGCTGGCCTGGACGGCATTCCTAGATGTGTGCTTAGGGCATGTTTCAGTGCCGAAACACTCCTCCCCGATGTGCCTGAATGACTACTGCCCCATAGCACTCACACCTATCGTTATAAAGTGCTTTGAGGATGCAGTATGCACGATGCTGCACTCTGTACTCCCACACCTGGACAATAACAACACGTATGTATGGATGTTTTTTGTTGACTTTAGCTCAGCATTTAACACTGTCATTCCCTCCAAGCTGACCACAAAACTTGGAGAACTGGACATTAACACCTCCCTCTGCAACTGGATTATGGGCTTTCTGACCAACAGACCTCAGCATGTTAGGTCAGGCCACACCCACTCCACCACCATCACACTTAACACCGGCGGGCGTACCACAGGGCTGTGTGCTGAGCCCATTCCTTTACTCCCTTTACACCCACGACTGCAAGCCTGTGCATGGATCCAACTCCATCATTAAGTTTGCAGACGACACCACGGTGATTGGACAATGATGAGACTGCCTACATGGAAGAGGTACAGCACCTGGCCACATGGTGTGCTGACAATAACCTGCTCCTTAACACAAGCAAGACAAAGGAGCTCATTGTGGACTTCAGGAAGAAGAAAGGAAGAACGCATGACCCCATCCAGATTAACGGGACGGTTGTTGAACGTGTCTCCAGCTTCAAGTTCCTGGGAACCATCATCTCGGAGGACCTGTCCTGGGCCACAAACACATCAAGCATTGTCAAGAAGGCTCACCAGCGCCTCTTCTTCCTCAAGACACTGAAGAAGAACCAGCTGTCTTCATCCATCCTGGTGAACTTTTACCGGTGTGCGATCGAGAGCATCCTGACCAGTTGCATCACAGTCTGGTATGGGAACTGCTCAGTTGCTGACCGCAAGGCACTGCAGAGGGTAGTGAAAACTGCCCAACGCATCACAGGGACACCACTTCCTGCTATTGAGGATATCCAGAGGAAACGCTGTCTACGACGAGCATTCTTAAGGACTCCTTTTTCCCTACAGCGGTTTCCTTACTGAGTTCTGCCCTCTGACTCCGTAAGCTCCTCTCTGGGTGGTGAAACAAAGACCAGAGTGTTGTTTTCCTGTGTTGGTGTATTTTTGGGAACACACTCTTTAAGTCTGGGTGGTTGAAATCCCCAGCCAAGATTAGAAAAACATCAGGGTGGGCTGTCTGCTGCTCACTGATGTGATGGTACAGTTCATTTAGTGCCTCACTCCTGTTGTTGAAGCTGGGAGGGATGTAAACTCATGACTGTATGCACGATTAAAGACAGGTAGACGCGATGAAGACGAACAAAACACTGCGACTCACAAGACTAAAACCACGAAAACACCATTGATTCTGACGAAAGAGAGAGAGAAGCCGCTGCGTGTAGATGGGCCGCCATCTTGGATGATCATTCAAATACTCCATGATATAAACAATAACGCAGAATTACTAGGTGGAAAAATACTACAGATTTAATGGTCCTGACAATACACTACTTTTTTTTTTTCTTTTTATTATGGGGTGAAATATGAGCTGTTCATGTCATTAATCCAGCCCTCACCTGTGAGACCATAGTTTAACAATCATGTTGTCTCCCACAGGAACAGCACTGAATGCTCGTCGTCACAGGAAGACATCGCTTTATTCCGTGAGTACATGTTCGTAAATGTGTGTTAGTTTTGGCTGTGTGTGTTCTTGTCTTATTGGTCTGGTCTTTGGTAGGGTCACACATCACATCAGACAGACGGTGTCTGCACAGTCTGGTGTCATGGGCTCACAGTCATGCGGAGGGCTGCCATTCCTGCCCTGACCTGCAGGAGGTGCTGGAGGGCCAGTGTCGAGGGGCCCTGAAGGTGGTGTGGAGATGTGTGGACGGTCACACTTATGTGATGGACACCAACGGCGCTCAGGCCAGATCAAACGCTGGACCGGAAACCACTAAAACTCAATGTGATGACAGAGAAAAAGCAAACAAAGAGGACCACCAATCAGCATCAAGAACTAACACCATCGACACGGCGAGATCAGGTGAAGCTGCTGCACCTCAGAATCACAGCAGTGATGCAGACCGAACACAAGGTGAGGTGACAAGAAACACCGCTTTCTGTTGAGTCTTCTCAGTAGGTGCAACTAAAAATCAAACATTCCATGTCATCTGGACAAAAAGATTAATACGAGCAGACTTATGGACTGGTTAATGGTGTTAATCAGTCTGATGAATTTATTTTTTGTAATCTTATACACTACGTTTTGAATTATAATATATGTAAAAAAAATTATGAAATGAAAACAAATTCCATGTTTATAAATCAATAAAGGAAAAAAGCAGAGGACCTAACACTTAGCCTTGTGGAACACCATACTTAACATTTAATTAATATGAAATTTCTACATTTATATACATTTTTACTGGTCATAGAAATATAACCTAAACAGTGCTTATGTCAGCTGACAAGTGACAATGCAATTCTCCAGCCCATGCAAGAGAATGTTATGATCTGTGTTTTTAAAGGCAGTACTACGGTTCAATTGTTTGTAACCCTGCAGTCCTGTCAGTCAGTTTATTAAGATAAGGTTCTCAAAAGACATATAATTGAACTGGCAAGCAGCAGTGTGCAATGAAGACAACAACCTCCCAGAGTTTATGTTGTTATTCCAATTACATTTTCATTTATGTTGCTAGTCCAAAACTTTTCTCAGTATTTTTTTAGGTTGCATTGCATTGCAGAATCTTCTCCATGTAACGAGTGTCTTTCATATTTCAGACACGCATACCTGTGAGGAGACAGCCACTTCAGTAGCACCACTGCTGATGGACGGAGATGATGTGGACAGCGATCTCTCAGACAAGTAGTTCATACTCATTAAACTCACAGATTCCCAAAAACAATGCAAGAAAACCCATAAGCTCTGTTAGTGAAGCAGATGATGACACTCTTGAGTCACATCAGTGTTTCATGTTTTCAGAAATGTGTTGAGTGATGAAGAGTGTGAGGACAGGAGGAAGAGTGGTTCATCTGAAGACAGCTCAGATCTGAACACTGACAAGCGGTAAAATAAACATAAGCTTAGATTTTTCTAAAGGTCAGCCACCAAAGTAGCTCCGTAACCCAAAACTGAATATCTAAAATGGACTGAACTTAAAAATCATGCAGGGTCACTATACCAGAATTAACTTGTGTGCACAGGATAGGTATAATGTATTTATGCGCATATGAATTTCTGTTTCTGAAGAAAGCCAGCAGATTTATCAGGAAGAATTAAAAGATCTTGCATTCTTTCAGTTGTTCAAAGAGAAAAGAGACCAAGACACTGGAACCCAAAGCCAGGAGGAAACCTGGACCCAAGCCTGGCTGGAAGAACAACATCAAGGCAGAGCGGTGAAATTACCTTTGATATCATTTTCATACCACAGTCTGTCTCAATACTTGATTCTGATTTGCTGGAGGGTGTGCATTAAAACCGTTTAAAGCACAGGTAGTTGGTTTAATCAGGTGGTTCAATCACTGCTCTATATTCAGCTTTCAACTTTCTCTAATCGATAATTGGCGCCTATTTTTGTCTGCGTGTATGTTAAGAAATTAGTGCATTCACACCAGAAGCAGCACTGATAGGTTCAACACAAGTCTATTTATGCTTTGCTTTTGCTCACACAAACTCTCAATCAAAATTACCATCTTTTAAAAACAAATTTATAGTCATGTAGCTTTTGAGCCACAGCTGTGAGGCCTTGAGACATTTTCTCCCGACATCAGAGCCACTGAGGACACAGTGGATTCGTTTTGTTTTCAATGGTAACGCTCCCTGTAATAAACAAAAAACACACAAAATAGAGGTGTGGGTTGAGCAGTAGCTCATTATCATTTAAAGACACATGCATCGAAACGGTTCGCTGTGAACAGTTATTTTTGACAAGGTAAAATGGGAAAATGATCATTGAGGAATTTTTAATCAAAGTATGTGGCAGGCATTTCATGAAGACCCTAAGGAATCATACCAGCCTGTGGAAAATGGCGTGCGATGTCTCCTTTAACAGCTTTAACGTGTCAATGCTGGCAAATGACCGTAGTATAGGAAGGATAAAGCACGGCCATCTGTGCATTAAAGATTTTCCCTACTTTGCCTCCACGTCATACTTTAAAATAATTTAATGGACGGCCAAACATGGACCTTATTTACTACTCAACTCTCTTTCTTTACAGATTCACACTATAAAACTGTTAAAATGCTTTTGTCACCAGAAGAGCACATTTAAGCAGATTTCAAATGATTCACATGAACCAAACAAGCCAGCAGATCAAGCGTGAAGATCTCATATTCAGTGTTTGTGTCCTGTAGAGAGGAGCTGCCCACCATCTACAAGTGTCCTCACCAGGGCTGTACAGCTGTCTACAGAGGAGCCGACGGCATGAAGGTACTGATCACCATCTCACACACACACACACACACACAGCGACTGACGCTCGGAGGTCAACTCCCTGAATGTGTCCCACCTCAGAAACACATCAAGGAGCATCACGAGGAGGTGCGGGAGAGGCCGTGTCCACATCCAGGCTGCAACAAGGTCTTTATGATCGACAGATACCTGCAGAGACACGTCAAACTCATCCACACAGGTGTAGTTCTTCACACCGCAGCCATGCTCACCGAGGGAACAACCGTTATCTTACACACCTGTTTTAACCTTCTTTAGGTCCCCCTCGATACTCGAACAGCAATTCTGCTTCTGCTTACTGAAGTTTCTACTCTTAGATGCCATTTCAAACTAAAAACTCTGGATACATTTAATTTATAGAACTCAATATATATATATATATATATATATATATATATATTTTTTTTTTTTTTTTTACAATAATAGGCACTACATTCACACAATTAGACGTGTACGGGCCTACTTCTGATTTATTCATCCCCAAACTACCAAATTCTGTGATGCTCCTGAAATCTTGAGCCATCTAACATCTATTGATAATACTAACGGATGTTTGCATTTGTGATTTCTGACCACGTCGTCATTTCCTGGAGCATAATATCATTAAAACAGACCCCTCTGTTGGCAAAGAAAAGATGACCTCCAGCTATAAACACATGCAGTTGTGTATGATTGTGTGTGCTGTGATGTAAAGAGTGTGTTTCTGTTCCCAGAGGTGAGGAACTACATCTGTGACGAGTGCGGCCAGACGTTCAAGCAGAGGAAGCATCTGTCAGTGCATCAGATGCGTCACTCCGGAGCCAAGCCGCTGCAGTGAGTATGAGCCCAGCGTTTGGGGTCAGCGCCGTGTCCCAGAGCTCTGCCCTCACTCCTCTGTGTGTGTTTCAGGTGTGAGGTGTGCGGCTTCCAGTGCCGTCAGCGGGCCTCGCTCAAGTATCACATGACCAAGCACAAGGCAGAGGCGGACCTGGAGTTTGCTTGTGTGATCTGTGGCAAACGCTTCGAGAAGGCGCACAATCTGAACGTGCACATGTCTATGGTGCATCCTCTCCTGCAGGGCGGCAGCGGTTCAGTTCCTCCAGACTCGTCCGCCGGCAGCTCAACACGAGCAGACGAGGGCCGACATCAGCTGTGTGCTGGACAGTCTTCAGTCCAAACTCACTGACCGGCGCTCAGAGCTCAGATCCCACGTCTGACACGTACAGGAAGCGCAGTCTCTCTGAGAAACGCCCGTCACGTTCGTGTTACAGCACCTGCTCAGAGCTCTCTTCCAAAGGCTAGTGAGTGGCTTCTCTAAGGATCTGAGTTTTAAACACTCACAGGTCACAGAACGCTACGGCTAGAGTAATATCTCATCCTCACAAGCTGCATGAAAAAGGGGAAGTTACAGAGAGCCATGAAAGGCTGAAATCTGAAAGTGTGACATCTGTAGTGAGCAGCCAATCACACGAAACACAGAGCAACACTCTCACGAGAGAGTTAAGAGATTCATCAATTTAAACGTTTACCAGGAGGGGAAAAAACACTGCAGAAAGAAAACACAAGCGTAGCCATTTTACAAGCTTTATATATATTCTAAAGATTTTATTCATATGGACATATTTAAAAGTTGAAAGTTAGAAATAGATTTCCTTGTTTAATGCAATAAAGATATCAAATTCATATAAGTAGTAGTAATAATTAGCGGTGTGATTTCCTCACTGAACTGCAGTCATTTGGAGCAGGAACCAGGGTCTCCGTGGCTCCATAAAGTCTAGTTTAGTTATCAAATTTAAGGCCATTTAAAGTCTTCAGTGGTAAGAGAAAGTCTTAGAGACTAAAAGAAAGAACAGAATTGTGATACGGCTGAATGTGTGGATTTGACTGAAGAACATGAGTGCTGCGGTCACCGGGACGTCCCGAAAGCTCCTCCTTTCACCAGTCTGAAGAGAAACGTGAACCGCTGGATCCACAAGATGATTACCAACGCATTATAAAAATCTAAACAACTTAGACCGTAAAATATGTTATCTAATATAATTGATAATGTGTTTAAATTAATAGTTTTGACTTAAAAATGGTTTAAAGCTTGTGTGTGACAGATCTGAACGCAGTCAGAGGTGTTGCATCATGCTTTATTCTCCTGCTCAGAGCCTGTGTAAAACATGTCACTGATCCGGTGATGAGGCAGCACAGATGACGTAGTTCTGATGGCGTCTCATGTGAGGGCACCGAGCGCCGCTGAGATCTCTGAATCCAGCTGCTCGTATTCAGACTGCAGCTACAGGAAACACACATCACAGGAACACATTCACTGGCAGCTAATAAATCATCTTAAACGCTTCTGTTCTGATGAAATGATGTTGCTCTTTTAATCTGTACATAATAAATACATCTAGTTTTGCGTGTTCAAAGCTCTGCAATGTTGCATTTCTAAGTGTTTGTTTACTGGCTCAACACAAAAAAAGAGGGTCTCCTACTGCTGGGTTTCCATCTGTACGTGTGCAAATTCTCTCTAATATACTCTTTTAAAAACACTGAAATGTTTATGTGCAAGGCACTTTTGGACATCAATAAATGGATTTTATAATCAGACATGTCAGAAACCTTTTCCCCAAAAGGAAAAGACATTCTCTTTAGTGACATTATTAGAAATTCCTGCATATGATCTTCTGGTCTCTCTTCTCAGGTGAAACTGCTGATCATTTAGTCACATGATTTGAGGAATCGCTCAAACGCTCACATGACTTTAACACTCTGTACTGTGTGTGTGCGCGTGTGTGTGTGTGTGTGTGTGTGCGCGCGTGTGTGTGCGCGTGCGTGTGTGTGCGCGGGTGTGTGTGTGCGTGTGTGTGCGCGTGCGTGTGTGTGCGCGGGTGTGTGTGTGCGTGCGCGTGCGTGTGTGCGCGTGGGTGTGTGCGCGTGTGTACCTGCCGCCTCTGGCCGAGCGTCAGGCAGCCCGGTGAGCTCAGCGAGATGCTGCTCATCAGAATGCGCCGGGCCTCCAGCAGGACCTGAGCACAGGTGACAGACGTGAGCCGTGCAGACGAGTGAACGTGAGCAGAAGAGAACGTGACACACTGATCTGACCTGCTGCTGCGGGCCGTCCGAGGGCCGAGCGTCCAGGAAGAGTCTGCTGAGCTCCCTGTAGGACACGGCCGCGCTGTAGAGGAAGCCAGGAGATCGGCTCGTCCCCGGCAGAACCTCGGACTCCACACCCCTGAGGATGCTGGGAAGTGAGCACAGCAAACCCACCATTAGCGCAAGAACACAGGAATGTCTGGACTACGATTTAAGCGTTTCCTCTCACCTGTAAAAGGCAAACGGCATCAGTCTGAGTGTCTGCTGTGACATCACACGAGACAGGAAGTGGGACAGTCTGTGATCTAGAAGAGAAGAAACATCACGCCTGTGACGTCACGTCTGCAGTATCATACGAACACATGAGAACAGCGTCACGCGTTCACACCTGATCCAGACTGATCAAACAGCAGCAGCCAATCAGAATCATCCAGCAGATGAGAGAGGAGACACACGCACACGTCTCTGACGCGCTCCAAACACGGCGCGGCCTGAACACACACGTCATCATCATCAGACACGCTCCTGATCTCTCTGTGTGTGTGTGTGTGTGTGTGTGCTGAGGGATACCTGCTGATTCAGGTGAGCAGAGATCAGCTCCGTTACACTGGAGACAAACAAGAAGAGCAGGACCTACAGAAGACCAACAGCGTTAGACCACAGACACACACTGCCCTGTACACGACTGATCCAGCTCCGTCTGCTGACTGGACCACTAAACGTGTGGTTTTAGGCCTGGTCTACCAATACTGAACTGATTGTGAGAAAGTAGCTTCAGTTTTTAATGATGACTATGAGTGCAGCTATGTTTTATGAAAGAAATGTTGAACAGTCAACAGTAAGGTCCAGCGAACTCATTCACTGACCGGTCTGTGTGTGTGGAGCAGCTGTGTGACGAGGCTTCTGACGTCCTCCGTCTCACAGTCTGACCTCCTCAGAGACGCGTGCAGACATGCAGCCAGCAGCCAGGACGGAGCCGACGGCACAGGTGACACACACGCCCTGCACACACACACACACACACACACACATGATCTAGACCCAGCCGGAGCGCTGTGATGTGACACAGGAGCAGCTGATGTGTGCTTCACCGTCTGCTCCAGCTGTGGCTGTCCTCCAGCATCTGCAGCTGTTCTGGCAGAGCGTCCCGTCCCGTCAAACGCCTCCACTGTGAGCTGACGGCGGCCGACAGACGCGTCCACCAGCGCTGCGTGACACACACACACACACACAGAGTCACGCTCACAGGTCCTCAGCTCTGACACACAGCAGCGGTGCAGAGGACAGATGTTTTACCGCGGCAGACAGCAGCAGCAGCGGACACTCGGTGAGGAACAGAGACAGACACAGGTTCACTGCGTCAGCCGGACAATCACAGCTCACACTGCCACTCACCACCGCCTGAAACACACACACACACACACACACTCACAAGGGCTGGAAGATTTGTACTGCAACCATTATCTGAGCATTGTCTTTGACCTTAAATACGTCACGTACTTTGAGGAAGTGAGCCGTGAGTTGGAAAGACAGAAGAGCAGCAGGACCACACGCCCTCCTCTGAGACACAAAACACACATTACTCACAGTCACATGACCCATCACATGTGTAACGCTGAGCTGATGATGGGGACCTGAACGTGGTTGATGTGGTTGATCATTCGATGGCAGTCCAGAGTTCTCCTTCCTGTTCGGTCGGTTCTGACGGTCAGCAGCATCACCGGAGGAACCAGCACGAGAACCCTGATGGACACAAACAACCGTCATCACATCAGCTGACCTGAGCGCTGGACACGGATGACCTGCTCGTACCGGCTGACGTCCTGAAGCGTCTGCTGATCGCTCAGCTCCTGTCCAATGCTGTCGGGGTCAGGGGTCACTGAGCACCTGCTGTCAAACACGTCCCAGAGGAAGTGACCCGTCTCATCTGATGTGTTTTGCCCAGTAACCGCCACTTCATACAACAGTGTCTGCAGAGAGACCAGAGTCAGTAAACATGACGGAGAAACACAAGAAAACACTCGCACACATGTCGGCGCGAGAAACAGTCATGTGACGTCACACTGCAGTCACTAATTACATTTAATATGGATTCAGATGGACGTAGATTTTTAGAATATTTTAAAATGCTCAATAGAATTACAGTTGCTTTTTTATGGATTACATGATTATATATATATTCACAGAATGGCAGTAAATTATACACAAGTTATTGTATATACAAGATATTTTTTTTTATGTTTATTAATGTTCATGTAATGCAGGGATTCCCATCATTTTTTTTACCTAATATTTTTACCCCTGAGAATCTAAGTTCATTTTTTAAATGGCAGACCATAGCACAAAATGGGTTTTTTTTCTGCTGTTTTTGGTAACAGCTGTGACCATGGATTACAGGGACGATTAGAGTCTAATAAAATACAACTGATGTCATGAGAGACACACATCATACATATCTGCTCTGATAAGGAGATGGTCCTCACTGCAGAGCACCAGATCCAGGGGGTGTGGCTGGATCCTGACCCAACTCCTTCCACCCCCAGACTCCTAAACCCACCCATCTCCCTGAGCCCCACCCCTAAACCCACCCATCTCCACCCCCAGACTCCTAAACCCACCCATCTCCCTGAGCCCCACCCCTAAACCCACCCATCTCCACCCCCAGACTCCTAAACCCACCCATCTCCACCCCCAGACTCCTAAACCCACCCATCTCCCAGAGCCCCACCCCTAAACCCACCCATCTCCACCCCCAGACTCCTAAACCCACCCATCTCCACCCCCAGACTCCTAAACCCACCCATCTCCACCCCCAGACTCCTAAACCCACCCATCTCCACCCCCAGACTCCTAAACCCACCCATCTCCACCCCCAGACTCCTAAACCCACCCATCTCCACCCCCAGACTCCTAAACCCACCCATCTCCACCCCCAGACTCCTAAACCCACCCATCTCCACCCCCAGACTCCTAAACCCACCCATCTCCACCCCCAGACTCCTAAACCCACCCATCTCCACCCCCAGACTCCTAAACCCACCCATCTCCACCCCCAGACTCCTAAACCCACCCATCTCCACCCCCAGACTCCTAAACCCACCCATCTCCACCCTCAGACTCCTAAACCCACCCATCTCCACCCTCAGACTCCTAAACCCACCCATCTCCACCCCCAGACTCCTAAACCCACCCATCTCCACCCCCAGACTCCTAAACCCACCCATCTCCACCCTCAGACTCCTAAACCCACCCATCTCCACCCTCAGACTCCTAAACCCACCCATCTCCACCCTCAGACTCCTAAACCCACCCATCTCCACCCCCAGACTCCTAAACCCACCCATCTCCACCCCCAGACTCCTAAACCCACCCATCTCCACCCTCAGACTCCTAAACCCACCCATCTCCACCCTCAGACTCCTAAACCCACCCATCTCCACCCCCAGACTCCTAAACCCACCCATCTCCCAGAGCCCCACCCCTAAACCCACCCATCTCCACCCCCAGACTCCTAAACCCACCCATCTCCACCCTCAGACTCCTAAACCCACCCATCTCCACCCCCAGACTCCTAAACCCACCCATCTCCCAGAGCCCCACCCCTAAACCCACCCATCTCCACCCCCAGACTCCTAAACCCACCCATCTCCACCCTCAGACTCCTAAACCCACCCATCTCCACCCCCAGACTCCTAAACCCACCCATCTCCCAGAGCCCCACCCCTAAACCCACCCATCTCCACCCTCAGACTCCTAAACCCACCCATCTCCACCCTCAGACTCCTAAACCCACCCATCTCCACCCCCACCCCTAAACCCACCCATCTCCCAGAGCCCCACCCCTAAACCCACCCATCTCCACCCCCAGACTCCTAAACCCACCCATCTCCACCCCCAGACTCCTAAACCCACCCATCTCCCAGAGCCCCACCCCTAAACCCACCCATCTCCACCCTCAGACTCCTAAACCCACCCATCTCCACCCCCAGATGTGGATCCAGCCAGGCCCCTGGATCTGGTGCTCTGCGGTGAGGGCTACAGCTCTTCACACAGAGGTGCAGTATGTACTGACAGCTAGTGGGTGAAATGGTTACTGCAGTGAACAGTTTTTAGATGGATGCGAGGCTTTTACACACACCAAAACAAAATCAGACATTCCGACAAGGAACACACAGTTCCAAATAGAATAACTATAGTGTTGTGTTTCAGAGAAACAAGTATGTGAACTTACGTCTCCTATCCAGAAACATATTATGGTATTTTTATGCTTTAGTATAATAAAAATAGAGCACATGTCTGGTTTGCAAGGAGAATCTAGAGAATGAGCACCTGTAAGAGTGACAGAAGGTCAGGCAGACAGCCATCTGTGAGTTCATGGGCACTTCCTGCTGTCCGTGACCTACACACACACACACACACACACACACACACACACACACACACACACACACACACACACACACGTGTTAAACGCTGCATGAGCGTGATGGTTCCGAGACGGATGAGAGGAACTCACGCTGTGTGTCGGTCGAGAACAGCAGTGATGATGCGAGCGCAGATTCGGGTGACGTCTCCGTCACAGCCTCCATCATGTTCAGACATGTGCAGATAATACTGTTCACATGCCCACTGCTCGTACTCCTGCCTGAGGCAAACACAAGCGTGTCTGGAGCGCGAGTTCATCAACTCCATCGAACAGAAAATCTTCAATCTTCAGACCATCTTCACAACAAACTGATTTCTCTAAACCACGTTTTTGAGTTCAAAGAACAAATTTGTAAACAAAAATCTATTAAACATTTGGGCAAAGAATACACGAACACAGACGTCCATGTAATAGTAATCATTTACATCTTTTCACTGCAGCTCATGTGAAAATCAGTGAAAACCCAGAAGAAAAGACCACGATGCGGTGCAAACATTAATTCATGCGCAACATTTGCCAAAGCACATGCTGCACACCTAGACCCGACTTCATCATGATGACCTCATGCACCGAGAAGCACTAGACGGGGTTTGCTGAGATTTAAGGTCTGTGCTTTACCTCTCCAGGTCTGTCAGTGCGTCTCGGCTCCGCTGAACACCGAGCTCAGATGAGAGCCACTCAGAGAAGGAGAGCTGAGGAAAGAGTGAGAACAGCTCAACACCACACCACATGTCTGTCAGCTGAAGCACACGAGAGGCTCTGAAAGTACCTGATACTGCGGCTGTTTCTTCAGCGATCTGATCTGTGTGTTTCTCCACAGAGCCACAGCAGACTCCTGGACTGTCCCGCTGAGATCAGACGCATCGGTGTGCAGATCAGACTCGTACTCCTCACTCAGGTGCGCTCGAGTCTCTGGGACGAGTCTGGCCATCACATACTGAGCCTGAACACACACACACACACACACACACACATGAACACCCGCACCCTGAGGATCAGATGAGCGACTACAATCAATCGCTTTTGTACCTTTTTATAAAGTGTTTCTGGGATAAAGTGGTGTAGTTCTTCTGACTGAGCATTGGCTCTGCACAGCCCATAAGAGAGAACGGCCACACAGAACCTGAACAGAAACACAACCGTTATCAAACGCTACAGACCCACGCAGCGTTCACATGCTGGAGGTGTGGAGCCGAACCTGAGGCAGAGGGCCATGTGTGAGCGTGTGGAGCAGATCAGAGCATCAGAGAGACACTGGGACACAGAGAGAGCGTCTGCAGAAGAGCCCATCAGCTGCAGCGGAGGACACATGTGTCTGCAGTGATGCAGCTCCACCTGCAGCGCCGCCAGACCCAACACATGAGCCGCACTCAGAGCACTGCCCTGCAAACACACCGCATTACACACCAGCAGACAGACACACAGACAGAAGAAACTAGAGACACAGCAGATACCTGGTGCTGAAGCAGATCCCACAGTCTGTGTATCACAGCTGAGACCAGCCACCTGTGAGCCAGCAGGACCTTCACAAACACACTGGGCCATGAGCCTTGCCTGAGGACAAGCAGTCAACAACACCAACTCATCTTAATGCTCGAGTCCTGACCCACGGGGTAACAACTAGAATGTTCACATACATCATGATAATGGATTTACAAATTATGATTACATATTATATTCATTAGTAGTCAGCCTTGATGATGAAGGCTTAGTCTGAACACACAATGTCTACAGAACTAAGGTGACTGTCAAACCTGTTGGGAGGCTTTACTTTGGACGCGTCCAGTAAACACAGACAGAAGCTGTGTAAGATCAGATTGGTGACCTGAAAGATGTACACTATCAATCATCTTTAACATAAAAATAAAACAGAAAACATTCAGTGCCAGCCTCTTATTTCTGTTCTAGCTCTGAATGTTAGCAGATGAAGTACTTCCATCTGATTTTGAATGGGTTTATCCTGACCGATCGCAGTTCTTGTGTTTGGGTCATTGACCTGTTGGACAGGAAGAATGTTTACTGGCTAGAAGTTGCACTGAATTTGTGCCAGACAATCGCTTCATTTACAGGTCAAAGAGCAAAGATAAGGGTACTAAAGCTGTGTTACAAGATAAAGAGACCGCTTTAGCCTCATTACACAGCAAACGGCTGCATTTACTGACTCGTTCACTGCCATTTCTCTCGCCACCTTTGCTGACCATCAAGTTGTAAAGTGTTGAGTTTCTTGTTAATGTGGCTTGTGTCATAACCTTGTGTCAGCCAGTGTGAGGAGATGGACTATGTGCTTCACAAGCTGAAACTAAACAGCAGATCTAACAACAGACCACCTGAAAAACCCAAGGAGCTGATGATGAACTTGAGCAGAAATAACAGCTGCTTTCTGAAGGAGCAGTAGAAATCTGAGCTCATACAGCAGCGTGTGCTGAATCAGGTGACTCCCGGTTCAGTGTGATGACATCACTTCCTGTCTCTTCATCAGCACGCTCATTCTTCAAGGTCAGAGAGATCCTGGACAGCTGAGCACAAACATCTGGCATGACAAAACAGACAGCAGGCTTTAGAGATCGGTTTTGGGTACAACGAGCTAAAAAAACTTTCCTCAATAGAAGAATATATAAAATAAAAATCCTTAAGGTAAATAATGTTTTGGTCACTTTATTAGTGCCGTCAATTAATAATAATAATAATAATAATAAAACAACTAATTAAAATCACAATTAATTGCTCCATATTTAAAACTTCAGCAATCAGGAAATACCAAAGTTATCAAACGCTAAATTAAATAACATTACAGTTGAACCATTGATGTCACATGGACGATTTTAACGATCAGATTTTAACAATTCTTTTAGGGTCAGAAAGCTCTTGGATTTCATCAAAAATATCTTAATTTGAGTTCTGAAGATAAACGAGGGTCTTACGGGTTTGAAACAACATAAGGGTGAGTAATGACAATTTTCATTTGTGGGTGAACTATTCCTATAAAATTGTACATGTAAGTTTTTGTTATATCTGAGTCCCATCTAAGAAGAAGTGTCTGAAATGCAGTGGTTTTCAGTTCAGTCCTGGTGTTCCTCTGCCCATTAGAGACTTTAAGAGCTGAAGTGGGTCAGAAAAGGTGAAGAGTTATGGGAAACTATGATGCGTGTCAGATCCACGCCATGTTCAGCAGCAGCAGCTCTTAAAGCAGCCAAAAATGTCTTATTAGATTAATTTTGATCGTTCACTTTTATTTTATATCCGTGAGTGCAGTACACGTGCATTCGGTTAGCACTCGTTAGCTTGTCATTAGCGTTTTCATTCGAACCTATCGCTGTTTTCTTTTCTCCTCTCCTCTCTCTCGCTCCAGTTTTTCACAAGTTCATCAAACAACCGCAGTAAGAATATTTCATCAAGCACGGTGAGTAATGGCTTCTCCTATCATTGTTACTTGCACCTCTTGCCACATGTACAGTTTATCTATCTCTGTCGCTGATGAGGGATTCACATGTGATAAATGCAGGGAAATAGTTAGGCTGACAGAGAAGATTTCAGAATTAGAGACACGCATCCAAACTTTAATTGAGGACAGTAAGATGTTAGGGCTCTAGATACGGCTTTGGATGCGTCTAGCTCAGGGATTCCTGTACATTGTTCGGTTCCGGAAACAGAGCCCCAGCAGCAGGGCAACTGGGTGACGCTGAGGCAGCATAGCTTTTGGGGCAGACCTGACCTGTTTAAAAGAGATGGTCTTCATCCCTCCTGGGGTGGCGCCACTCTTCTCTCTAGAAATATGGCAAATAGTCTTAGTGTTTATACTTGACTAACTGGGGCCCAGGTCAGGAAGCAGACAGACTGGCTAAACCAACCGTCTGATAGCTGCCTCCCGTCACAGAGGTCAGTTAATTCTCACCACATAGAGACTCTTTCACCTAGATATCACACTATAGAGACTGTGTCTGTTCCCCGAACTAGAAAATACAAAAAACATCCAAACCAAGTTAAGATTAACAATTTAATTGATGTTCAACAAATAAAAAACAGATGCAATATGGATAAACAAATGATAAAGCTTGGCTTATTGAATATCAGATCCCTTTCTACGAAAACAATCACTGATCATAATATAGATGTACTCTGTTTGACAGAAACCTGGCTAAAACCTGATGATTACATTATTTTAAATGAGTCCACCCCCCAAGATAACAGTTATAAACATGAGCCGCGTCTAAAAGGCAAAGGGGGAGGTGTTGCTTCAATTTATAACAACGTTTTCAGGATTTCTCAGAGGGCAGGCTACAAGTATAACTCGTTTGAAGTAATGGTACTTCATATAACATTATCCAAAGAAACAAATGTTAATGATAAATCCCCTGTTATGTTTGTACTGGCTACTGTATACAGGCCACCAGGGCACCATACAGACTTTATTAAAGAGTTTGGTGATTTTACATCCGAGTTAGTTCTGGCTGCAGATAAAGTTTTAATAGTTGGTGATTTTAATATTCATGTTGATAATAAAAAGATGCATTGGGATCAGCATTTATAGACATTCTGAACTCTATTGGTGTTAGACAACACGTTTCAGGACCTACTCATTGTCGAAATCATACTCTAGATTTAATACTGTCACATGGAATTGATGTTGATAGTCTTGAAATTATTCAGCCAAGTGATGATATCTCAGATCATTATTTAGTTCTGTGCAAAATTCATATAGCCAAAATTGTAAATTCTACTTCTTGTTACAAGTATGGAAGAACCATCACTTCTACCACAAAAGACTGCTTTTTAAGTTATCTTCCTGATGTAACCAAATTCCTTAGCATATCCAAAACCTCAGAAAAACTTGATGATTTAACAGAAACTATGGACTCTCTCTTTTCTAGCACTTTAAATACAGTTGCTCCTTTACGCTTAAGGAAGGTTAAGGAAAACAGTTTGACACCATGGTATAATGAGCATACTCGCACCCTAAAGAGAGCAGCTCGAAAAATGGAGCACAGTTGGAGGAAACAAAACTAGAGGTATTTCGTATTGCTTGGCGGGAAAAGTAACATATCCTACAGAAAAGCATTAAAAACTGCTAGATCTGATTACTTTTCTTCTCTTTTTGAAGAAAACAAACCCCAGGCATTTATTCAATACAGTGGCTAAATTAATGAAAAATAAAGCCTCGACAAGTGTTGACATTTCCCAACATCACAGCAGTAATGACTTTATGAGCTACTATTAGAGATAAAATTGCAACCATTCAGCCGTCAGCTACAGTATCACATCAGAAAGTTCACTATAGACCCCCTGAGGAACAGTTCCACTCATTCTCTACCATAGGAGAGGAAGAATTGTATAAACTTGTTAAATCATCTAAACCAACAACATGTATGTTAGACCCTATACCATCTAAGCTCCTAAAAGAGGTGCTTCCAGAAGTCATAGATCCTCTTCTGACTATTATTAATTCCTCATTGTCATTAGGATATGTCCCCAAAACCTTCACATTGGCTTTTATTAAGCCTCTCATCAAAAAACCACAACTTGACCCCAAAGAAATAGTTAATTATAGACCAATCTCGAATCTCCCTTTTCTGCCCAAGATACTAGAAAAGGTGGTATCCTCACAATTATATTCCTTATTAGAGAAAAATGGTATATGTGAGGATTTCCAGTCAGGATTTAGACCTTATTATAGTACTGAGACTGCTCTTCTTAGAGTTACAAATGATCTGCTCTTATCATCTGATCGTGGGTGTATCTCTCTATTAGTTTTATTGGATCTTAGTGCTGCGTTTGACACAATTTGACCACAACATTCTTTTGCATAGACTTGAATACTTTGTTGGCATCAGTGGAAGTGCATTAAAGCATGGTTTAAATCGTACTCATATGACCGCCATCAGTTCGTAGCAGTGAATGAAGATGTATCATATCGATCACAAGTGCAGTATGGAGTACCTCAAGGCTCAGTACTAGGGCAGCTACTCTTCACGCTTTATATGTTACCCTTGGGAGATATCATCAGGAAACATGGTGTTAGCTTTCACTGTTATGCTGATGACACTCAGCTCTATATTTCTTTGCGGCCCGGTGAAACACACCAATTTGAAAAATGAATGGATTGCATAGTCGATATAAAAAGCTGGATGACGAGTAATTTCTTACTGCTAAATTCTGAAAAAACAGAGGTGTTAATTATAGGACCTAAAAACTCTGCTTGTAATAACCTGGAACACTGTCTAAGACTTGATGGTTGCTCTGTCAACTCTTCGTCATCAGTTAGGAACCTAGGTGTGCTATTTGATCACAATCTTTCCTTAGAAAGCCACGTTTCTAGCATTTGTAAAACTGCATTTTTCCATCTCAAAAATATATCTAAATTACGGCCTATGCTCTCTATGTCAAATGCAGAAATGTTAATCCATGCATTTATAAACTCAAGGTTAGATTATTGTAATGCTTTATTGGGTGGTTGTTCTGCACGCTTAGTAAACAAACTACAGCTAGTCCAAAATGCAGCAGCAAGAGTTCTTACTAGAACCAGGAAGTATGACCATATTAGCCCGGTCCTGTCAACACTGCACTGGCTCCCTATCAAACATTGTATAGATTTTAAAATATTGCTTATTACTTATAAAGCCCTGAATGGTTTAGCACCTCAGTATTTGAATGAGCTCCTGTTACATTATAATCCTCTATGTCCGCTACGTTCTCAAAACTCAGGCAATTTGATAATACCTAGAATATCGAAATCAACTGCGAGCGGCAGATCCTTTTCCTATTTGGTGCCTAAACTCTGGAATAACCTACCTAACATTGTTCGGGAGGCAGACACACTCTTGCAGTTTAAATCTAGATTAAAGACCCATCTCTTTAACCTGGCATACACATAACATACTAATATGCTTTTAATATCCAAATCCGGATTTTTAGGCTGCATTAATTAGGTAAACCGGAACCGGAAACACTTCCCATAACAACCTATGTACTTGCTACATCATTAGAAGAATGGCATCTACGCTAATATTTGTCTGTTTCTCTCTTGTTCCGAGGTCACCGTGGCCACCAGATCCAGTCTGTGTCCAGATCAGAGGGTCACTGCAGTCACCCGGATCCAGTACGTATCCAGACCAGATGGTGGATCCGCACCTAGAAAGGACCTCTACATCCCTGAAAGACAGCGGAGACCAGGACAACTAGAGCCCCAGATACAGATCCCCTGTAAAGACCTTGTCTCAGAGGAGCACCAGGACAAGACCACAGGAAACAGATGATTCTTCTGCACAATCTGACTTTGCTGCAGTCTGGAATTGAACTACTGGTTTCGTCTGGTCAGAGGAGAACTGGCCCCCCAACTGAGCCTGGTTTCTCCCAAGGTTTTTTTCTCCATTCTGTCACCAATGGAGTTTCGGTTCCTTGCCGCTGTCGCCTCTGGCTTGCTTAGTTGGGGACACTTCATCTACAGCGATATCGTTGACTTGATTGCAAATAAATGCACAGACACTATTTAATTGAACAGAGATGACATAACTGAATTCAATGATGAACTGCCTTCAACTGTCATTTTGCATTATTGACACTGTTTTCCTAATGAATGTTGTTCAGTTGCTTTGACGCGATGTATTTTGTTTAAAGCGCTATATAAATAAAGGTGACTTGACTTGACTATATCCTGAATTATCATCATTGTGATAGCTAGAAAATGTGTTTACCCCCGTCAGTGGCCCCATCAGTCATCATTCTCCTCAGATGAAGGAACTGTTCCTGTAGAACCAGCAGGTGATCGTCCTCACTCGACTCAAACACACCTCAACACACACACACACACACATATTAACACAAAAACAGCTCTTAATAGCTGTTTGCTCAATGAAAACTCATTAAACAGGTTACACTGGCTACCAATAGCCACTCACATCAAATTCAAGGTACTGATGCTTGCCTACAAGATGACCACTGCACCTAAATATATACGTGTTCTGTGCTAGACTAACTGAGACTTGTCATGGCACTTGTATACTGTTGTTGACCTGACTGCTTCGGTTGTCCTCATCTGTAAGTCGCTTTGGATAAAAGCATCTGCTAAATGATTAAATGTAAATGTAACTAAACTCACATTGGTCACTACAGAAAAAAAATGGTACGGTTACCAATATATTTCAAGGCATCACAGGCACACCACAAATGCAGAATGTGTACTGTAAAAACAGTAGACTAAATCTCCAGTGAGCTGTGGATGCATAAACCCTGAGCTCCTTTAAACACTGTAATGAACACCAGTCTCACAAGATAATGCATATCAGATACACTGACATCACTGAGAAAATAAATGCTATACAGTTGTGACGAGTGGTGAAGTCAGGTCATTCTGGTAAAAACGAGCGATTCTTTGATTATGGACACTTTTGAATATCTGAAATAATGAAAATGTCACGTGTTGAAGCATGAACTACATGTCCTGGAATGAAGATTTGATCATGACCTTCACTCCTCAGCTGCTACTGTTGTGATTTCAATTAAAATAAATGCACTGCTTGACAATTACACATAATAAAGCTACTCTCAGATTATGATAAACTTCTCTAGGAAAAACTCTGTTGCTTGTTGTAATGGTAATATCAGCAGGATAATATACACATTTTGACACATACACATACATAGCAAATTAATAATAAAAAAAAAGATTTCAATTAAGTAACTTTAAAGTTTTAAATTACTCTTTAAAACTGAAATGATCATCACAGTGAGAGAAGTGGTGTGATGAAGTACCTTCTTTCTGTCTGTACGTCTCTCTCTGACAGGATTCTGTATATGACGTGTACAGGGCGGCGGGAATCTTATCTGCCCTATTCATTTAAAACAAAAACATTTCCAAAACCGTTCAAATGAGGTGAACTGTTCTGTTAAAGTGCATTAATAGATTGTGTAATAAAGTGAAGCCTACTTTCTCAAGGCCTCAATGAACATCATTCTGGCGTCTGACTTCACAGGAAGCTGCAATGAAAAATAAAATCTGATAACCATTAAAAACCAGTTCAACATTTCACTATTGGACCGGCATCCATGAAGCCCTACTGGATCACACAGTCCCTACATAACCTACTGCATAATCTGAATTTATCGCTCAGTTGACATCGTACTGAAAAATAAAAAGTTGTGACATTTGCCAAGAATGGTAACCCATACTCTGAACTGAGCTGCCCACAGCGGGATGTGTGTAGTGTCAGGAAAGGACCTAATGGATGGACAGCTAGATACACATCCTCCATCTAAATCTGGACCGAGTCGACTCAAAGCTGACGATGATACTCACCACACGTGGAGAGAGGAGAGCAGGGAGGAATCGAGACAGGAAATACGGCCTCCTAAAAATACTGAAGACGAAGAAAACCACGCTCACAATACAGTTTCAATAGCTGTGTGTGTGTGTGTGTGTGTGTTTGACAGTACCTGGCCTCGATCACTGTTGCTGGGATCTTACTGGTGGTCATGAAAAGGGTTAAGGCCTTCTCAACATCCTGCTGTGCTGGACACTGAAAATACAACCGTTTAGGGTTGTCAATAAGAGCTGAAAATACTACATTTGCTCAAACACGTCAATTATATTCAAAATTTACCACAAAGTACAAAGTGGTATTTAAAATGTGTATTTTGTTGTAAACTAAATTGCATAACATTGTAAGATCAAAAGATTTACCCCAGGCTCTCAGGACAGTTTCAGTGTCCAAAAGCTGGCTACTGATGTAACTGTTGTTTCTCTGAAATCTGAATCTGCAGGATCTTAGCATCTATAACCAGTGTGGTTTCATTTCTCCTGATGCCAGATATGGTGTTATAGGAGTAGAGGACCCATACCAACATAGTCACGAGGAAAGTTAGAGGGAAAAAAACGGTGAAGTACAGCCAAACTCCCATCCTGAGATGAAGAAACATTGACCTTCTCACTAAAGTACAGGGAGAGGACCATCTCGCTGCAGCACAGGAGTTGTAAAAGTCTAAAAGATTATTCATGTCATGTTTTTCAGATATTATTGTGGTTCATGCTAGTGAGCTCTGGGTAGTTATGTATAAACCATGTATGATTAGAGGAGTCAGTTCACCATGGAGAGGCAGGTATGCCCTTTCTGTAACTGACTCGCATGCTGAAGTCCAAATTGGGAAACTTGGGTGTCGCAGCCAGTGTTAGTACGCAATGTTTTGTATAACTCATTGTGTATTTAGTGAGTCTGTAGAAGTGGAATGTTCTAACAGCATTTTATTGTTGATACTATTTTGGGAAGTTAGTGCACCTAAGGAAGGAAAGACAGATTGGGCCAAAGGATAACACCAGCATCCTCTGCGAGTCATTCCTGCATGAGATGAAAACCAAACTTACCAACCCTTTTCATTGAAGCCACAGCCAGGAAGGAGGCTGCTATTAAGCATTTCCACCTTAGATCTGTATCCTCAAAACGTAGTTGACAAAGAGATTCCAACACCAGAGATAAATTGCACACTGGAGAACCGGAACAGCAAGTAGGTTCGAGGCACTTTGCAGGTGTGCTTTAAAGAGCAGGTCATATGGGTTTTCAAAAAATATCTCTTTTGCAGTTTGTAATTTACCCATTCTTCAATGTAAACAGTTTGCAAAGTTGTTAATCAAAAAAAGTGCATGATATAAATATAGATCAGGTCTCTCAAAAGAAAGAGTAGACTCAGAATCTCCTTAAGTCGTTATATTTTCTAATCTTCAGCCTGTTACTGGTATACGTCACTGGGTAACACATTAGCATAATCTCCTCCTGCTCACGAAATACACACACTCTCAGTGTCGAAAAGATGCTGTGTACCACGATACCAAAACAATACAATTCAAACCTTTTGTTGTGCTCATCGTTTTACAGAGGACTGCTTCTCTAATCTTGCCGTTTATCTTCGTTGTATTCTATCTTCTTTATTTGGACCAACATCAGCATCACCAGCATCACCGAACCACATCCTGTAAGTATGACTGATATGTTATGTGCACATTTTCTCAGTTATTGGGGTCATTAAAACCTACGACATCTAAAACAACCGCAGACTTGGCAACACAGATGGCAGAGCTCGCTAACATGCTTAATTCCTCCTCTTTGTGCAAATCACAACAGGCTTGGCCAGCTGACCAATCAGAGCGGAGTAGGCTTATGGAAAGGAGGGGTTTACAGACATTTAGCTCAGAACTGAATCGAACGAACAGTTTCAAAATCATGGACAAATGACTGTGGCTGAGTCCCAATTCGCCTACTTATACTACGACCTAAAAGTATGTACTTTTTTTGTGAGGAAAAAGTACATACTTTTGAGTGTATAGCAAAAGAGTATGCACGTTCTGGGACATACTTCGATGACGTCATGCAATGTGATCGACAACGTGGTTGCCTAGTTACGCACACCACAACTGTTAACGTTTCATTCATTCTTGTATGTCCAATAAAATTTTATTTACTATTCCCATCTTTTTTTCCTCATCGTTTTTTTTCACAATAAATTTTACAATGTGTTCTTCTACCAAGTTGAGGAGTGAAGAAGCAGGACAGCGTCGTCGTAGAACCAAACGCAGGTCGTTTGTGAGGCGGCTGGTTCTGACATTCATTTGCAATGTGTGTAACGAAAGCTACTTATTTTAAAGTTCAAATATTTAAAGTTTATAGTATAACTATAAAAAAGCTGAGGGCGCAAATCCGCTGCTGCATCCGGCTGCCATGTTTACATCACCGCAAAGCCATTGCAAAGCTCCTCCCTCCCGCACGCAATGGGTTGTGGGCAATATTAGCACTCAGAGTGTGCATTGATCTGCACTTCGAATTCTAACTGGAAATAGTAGACCATCCGGGTATCTTTGGAATACTCTTTTCAACATAGTACGATTTGGGACGTACTAATTCTAGTTTCGCATACTATTTAGAACGGATAGAATTGGGACTCAGCGTGTGTGTCATTTGGTGTCGCTGTTGGACAGTGTTTTTTCTACTTCCTGTTGGCCTTCTGTAGCTAATCGTAGCTCTGTGTAGCTGTTTTTATTTTTTTTATTTTTTTTCTCTAGAATCTTTATCTTACTATCACTCTCTGTTTTTTAAGTGATAAAATATAACTTAATTCACACCATATTTCTGATATTATCGATCAATCTCATCAGATTAACTTTGATCGTTCACTTTTATTTTATATCCGTGAATGCAGTACACCTGCATTGCGTTAGCACTCGTTAGCTTGTCATTAGCGTTTTCATTCGAACCTATCGCTGTTTTCTTTTCTCCTCTCCTCTCTCTCGCTCCAGTTTTTCACAAGTTCATCAAACAACAGCAGTAAGAATATTTCATCAAGCACGGTGCGTAATGGCTTCTCCTGTTATTGTTACTTGCACCTCTTGCCACATGTACAGTTTATCTATCTCTGTCGCTGATGAGGGATTCACATGTGATAAATGCAGGGAAATAGTTAGGCTGACAGAGAAGATTTCAGAATTAGAGACACGCATCCAAACTTTAATTGAGGACAGTAAGAATGTTAGGGCTCTAGATACGGCTTTGGATGCGTCTAGCTCAGGGATTCCTGTACATTGTTCGGTTCCGGAAACAGAGCCTCTGCAGCAGGGCAACTGGGTGACGGTGAGGCAGCGTAGTCGTGCTTTTAGGGTGTGCTTTTCACTTTTTGTAAATAATATGATCACTGATCATAATATAGATGTGCTCTGTTTGACAGAAACCTGGCTAAAACCTGATGATTACATTATTTTAAATGAGTCCACCCCCCAAGATCACTGTTATAAACATGAGCCGCGTCTAAAAGGTAAAGGGGGAGGCGTTGCTTCAATTTATAACAACGTTTTCAGGATTTCTCAGAGGGCAGGCTTCAAATATAACTCGTTTGAAGTAATGGTGCTTCATATAACTAAGGCTGTCACTTTTGTGAAAAAATCATTTTCGATTTTTAAGACATAAGTGTTCATTGAATCGATTGTAAAATCGATTTTCCATGTCTAAAAAAAAAAAAGTTTTCCTTTTTCAACGTCAAATAATGGACAAACGTAAAGAGAGCGCTGGAAACGCACAAGTCAGCAATATTTCTTATTTGTTGACATGAAGTTTCGTGCAGAATAACAAACAGCAACAGGAGTGCAACATTCTCGAAAAAATACATATGCAGAGGGGACGGCAGCCATAACAAAAGAAAAACATCACTGCAGGCTTCAACTTGGCTGCATTTATGATTTAGGCAATTCAAAAATCTCCAAGATTATTTTAAATAATGATTCAATCCATTTCAAACAACTTTTCAAAAAATTAAACTTTAAATGGACTTGAGAACAGGCCAAGTGTGTTTCTTTATTGAACGTAACCGACACTTAGGCTAGGCGGCACTGGGCAGGCATAATGAAATGCGCAAAAAGGCTAGGGCCATTACAAATTTATTGGACAGGAAAACAAGTCGATCGACATTTTCGGGGGCCAGAGCAGAGCGTTTTTTATTCACTATATGTCCAGCTGTAGAGAAGACCGCACTGATGTCCCAGGGACACTCAGGTACAGCTGCTCAAGGTGGGGGTATTACTGCCAATTCTCCACCACAAAAGCCGGTCGCTGTCAGCTTGCAATGGTCCTTTTCATAACTCAGAATCTCCTGTAACTAGATGCGCGAATGAGGCGAATTCGCGTCTACCGCGCCGCGAAACCTCCAGACACGCGTAAATGCGTCTTTACATTGAAATCATTCGCGCCAGACGCTCTATTAGCATTTGGTGTGAACGCAGCTGCTTTCGACGTCACTGGGCCTTATAGGTGCGTAAAATTGCTGGGGTTTTTCTGTCTAGCTTTCGCAACGTATACTGCACTTTCGGAATTCTTTATATTCTTTTTCTGCTTGTTTGTGAGTTGTTACATCTATATTTTTTAATTGTTTAATTCTTTTGACATTAATAGTGTACATTTTTGGTTAAAATCGATTCCCTATTTTAATTTTCGAAACTTTTTTTGGTTGGTCCGATCGATTGTGCAATCGATTTTCAAACTAAAAGTGAAAGCCCTACATATAACATTACCCAGAGAAACAAATGTTAATGATAAATCCCCCGTTATGTTTGTACTGGATACTGTATACAGGCCACCAGGGCACCATACAGACTTTATTAAAGAGTTTGGTGATTTTACATCCGAGTTCTGGCTGCAGATAAAGTTTTAATAGTTGGTGATTTTAAGATCCATTTTACAATCTATAGTTAAAAGCACTGTATAAATATAGGTGACTTGACTTGTTCAGTATTGCCAAAACCCAAGAATCAGACATTATGCTTTTCCAGTAACTCCTATGTGCTGTAAATCCTAGAAACTCTAGAATTTCAGGCTTTGAGATTCTGCCTTTTGATATTATGGGGGAGTGCTGACACCGATGCCTTGAGGCATGGCGTATGTGGACATCGTCAGAACTAGGAGATCTCACAGGTGATGAGTAAGTGCTGTTGGCATTTTAATATTCACAGTATGTTGCACTTGTGTTTGCTGATGGGTGTTTAGCTGTGTCCTTGGACCAAAGAACTATCCAGGAATGATCGGTAGGACTCTCAGGGTCTTTTTACAATTCTTTGGGAACTTGGCTTGAGCGAGCCAAAATTAATCTGCAAACAGTGTTCCCAGCCAGTGTAATGTAGTCACAGACTCGTACGCTTTTTCAGAAAACAATTTCATCCATTACACCAGAGCAGGAAACTGGTAAATTATACAATACAATGGTCAAAGTGCAAGCAGTCTTGGAATACTTCTTGGCCATCTCAGAGGTTGCAGTTCAGTAGGAAAGCAGTCTCCGGATGCACCGACCTCCGGATAAACCGCAAAGTGTGTGTACAGGCTCCCATTTAGTAGTCTAAAAAACACCCATTGCTAGGATTGACAGGCATGGTGTATGACGCAAACAACAAATACAAAAAAATCTTTCAACAAAAGAAAGTTGATGAAAGAAAAAAAACTTATTGATAAAGTAGAGATAAGGAAAAGTTCAATGCAAATGATTGTGCCATTATGATGGGAATAATGGGGCAATCAAACAGCTCGTAACTCGACAGAGGATCTATGATGTGCAAAAAATTAGCAAGAAACAAACATAAAAATGAAACTGTTACTGCAATAGCCAATGCAACTGTGTGAGTGTCAACCCCCAAAACCCAAAGGAAAGTGGCACCCATCCAATCCATAATAAGACAAAACAAACCGTCACAGCTTGAGAAGGTAAATTTACCACACGTGATGATGTGATGGACCTGAAAACACCACAACCTAATCCAAAGCTGAGAAAGTGAAAGATTAGCCTCTAAAATAACACCATCTTTGTCAGTCAGGAGGAATGAAGACCTTGTTGTGGAAAACGGATTTCTTGAAATAAAAGTGAATATACTATTGTAATACAATGTTGTGAATTCTTTATGCTTCAGTCTTTCATTGTTCACATTTTAGTGTGTTATGAAAAGACTGAATTCATAAATATTGACTTAGCACAAACTATAACTTTCATTATCAAGTTCACTTGTGCATTTGTGTAATTTTGCACAGAAGCCAGTTCTAATATTACATTTATATTGTGTATATGGCTTATTAATCTAATGTTTATAGGATGACTTAATCCATTAGTAAAGCTGTTCAGTCTTGCTCAGCCCAAACCCTGACTATGACTGGATTGTATAAAACAATAGTACAGTCATGGCCAAAAGTACTGGCAGTGACAAATTTGTTATGCAAAGTTTGATGCTTCAGTATTACCATTTGTTTTTTGACTGGTTTCTATAGTACTATGCTAAAAAGTTTTATAATAAATAAAAGCTCTTATTGGCAAAAACATTCAATATATGCAAACAGTTGATGTTTACAGTTTGGACCCTTTTTTGCAAATTCGCTCGGTCATGCTGGATATTAGCTTCTGGGACAAATCCTGACTGATGGCGATCCATTTATGCTTTTATTAGTTCTCCAGTTTTTTATTAGTTTAACCACAGGTTCTCTATTATGGCGTTATTTTTGAGCCTCAATCCTGAGCGAGTAATTGTACGTTTTGAGCACAGAGAACTATATTTTGCAAGCACATTACATTTATATTTTGAACAGAAATTAACAAATCGCAAAAAAAAAAACCCAAAAAAATCGCTTGAGCAAAGAAAAAGCGATTCCGTTCTCAATAAATGTATTTGCTTGTTTGCTACTATCCATATTAACGTGCAGTAATAACCCCTCTCACGCAGTTTACTCACTCGCAGCATTTACATGACTTACTTCAACCACACCAGCAGATCCATTCACCACCTCGAAGATCCCCGTCTCCTCCAGCGAGACCTGCACACACACACACACACACTGCAGTTAGTGCAGCACAAACACATCCATTTCTGTGCAGTGGAATGATGAACGTTTCAGACCTTCAGATCTCTCAGTCGTGTCTTGGCAAGGCTGATGTATTCCTGCAGAAGAGAGCGATACTTTCCTCCGATGTACGGAGGATGCATCACATGAACCTTAAGAACAAGTAGAGGAATGACAGGAAATATGAAGGGAGATCAGTCCTCAGCTTCACCAGTGAGGACAAAGACATTACAAGGTTTTTGACATTTAATTGGTATTGGGTTGCACTGAGATCACAGATCCCTGAGTGTGTGTCTGACCTTTAGATACTGTGGTGGCTCATAAGGGACCAGGTCTGACAGGAACTTCAGGAGAAACGCAGTGGACTTCTTGCTTTTAGCATGATAACCGCTGGAGCCACCAAAGGACAACTAATAAAGCAAAATCACCACCAATAAATTAAACACCAGGCAGAAGAAAAACACAAAATATTTCAAATTTAGGTAAAGGCTACTAAAGTGTTTAATATGTGAGTGTTTGGAGACAAAGCACAGACTTTAAACCAATCACTGTATGAGGGAAAGACAGCGGGACCCTCGAGAGACGCCTGACGGGCCAACAGGAACAACGTTATCATCTTCTCCACATCGTAGCGGTCAAATGCTGATCTCAGCAGCCTGGACAGCAGGTCTGAACACAGACACAAACACTGCATGACCTGTGATTACTCCCTCAGAAGCTGAAGAGCGTCGGCGTGTACCTGTGAGGCAGCTCTGTGTCTGACCGTGATATATCAGCAGATGAGACAGACACGAGAGAACGTGACGCCAGTTCACCTCATGAGTCTCTAAGACCTGCTGCATCTGACTCAGCACACACTCCACACTGAACACAACACACACCTGACAGACGGGACACAGCGGACACAACATGTCAGGAAGAATGATGGGACTTAGAAAGATATGGATGAAGTCAGAGCCTGTAACTGATCAGGTTTAGGACACAGGTAGTAATGAGACAGAGTTGTGTGTTCAGCATCAGTGTCATTGAGTGTTAAAGGAGTTCACCTACAGAATAAACATTTCCTGATCATTTACTCACCCCCATGTCATCCAAGATTTTCATGTCTTTCTGTCTTCAGTTGCAGAGAAATTCATGTTTTTGAGGAAAAAATTACTTCAACGGGGACCAACGGCTGAAGATCAAATTGCATTTTCAGTTCGCTCTTCATCTGTGTGTCGGGTAGGGTGAAAAATCACATTTTCTCCTCCAACTTCAAAATCATCTGACATTGTGTTTTACCTTTTGTAAAGGGCATTTGACTTTCTTTGCACGTTAGTTTTGTGGTTGGTACTTTGCCCTTCATCACTCATGATGTTTCCAATGTGTGAAGTCCAGCTAGTGCAAGATGAGCATTTGTGGTCAAAAAGTATATGAATTATTAAAAAAAATGAGAACATGACATATGGTTTTGCTAGATAAGACTCTTATTCTTCGGCTGGGACTGTGTAGAGCTCTTTGAAGCTGTACTGAAACTGCTGGACCCCATTGAAGTCCATTATATGGAGAAAACCCCTGGGATGTTTTCCTCAGAAACCTGAATTTCTTTGCGACTGAAGACAGAAAGACATGAACGTCTTAGAAGACCTGGGTGCAAGTAAGTTATCAGGAAATGTTCATTCTGGAAGTGAACTAGTCCTTTAAGGAACACTCTTGATCTGAGCTCAAGGCAAATCACTCTGAATCAGCTCAGGTTACTCTGTGTGTAGAGAATAGGTTCAAAGAGTATAAAAGTCATTTACCTTCGAAAAAAGAGCCGTCAATAATGGAAGCGTTTTAGCAAAGCTCCATTCACTCTGCACAGCGATGACATCTGACACTACACAAATCACAATCATAAGCAATTACATAGACTTCAAACTGCTACAAAGATAAATCACAAACTGAAAAGAGCAGGGCTGGGTATCGAGTTCGATACTTTTTAGGCACAGACAAAAATTGCCTCTATACCATCGAGTATCAAAAAACATCTTGTTATTCGGTACCAAATTTTGAAACCTAAGGAGTTAATCTATTCAACGTCAGTGAGCCAGTAAGCATGAAGCATGCTGGATGTGCCCAAATCAAGGGCTGTGGTGTCTTCTAATATTCATTGATTAATATGGCGAATAGGGGTGCACCAGTGTAAAAGGAGTAGAAATTATAATTATGCCTAAGCTACGCGTTTTAAAATGAAACAAAAAACAAAAAACAATAGTGTAAACATAACCTAAAAGATGTGAAAAAACTGAAAACCACTTGAACTATAAAAATTATTTGCACTGATTTATTTTGTTGATCACATTTTGTTCCTGTGCGCAGTGGCTCTGGAGATGAGACTTTGAGTCGGTAAAAACATCAACAAACTGAAAAAAATTACCCAAAGTTATAACCAAAAACGGATTTCATAAAATTAGAATTGAAAAAGTATCGTTCCGTATCGGAAGTGGAAGTCAAGGTATCGGTATCGATCTTGACCGCTGTTGAATGATACCCAGCCCTAGAAGAGTGGTTCCTGACACACTGTGTAGATTAGTTTTCAGTGTCTCTTCCTGCAGATCTGGAAGTACGTCATTAACAATTACTCAAAGGATTTGTTTAAAGGGGTCATATGACTTTGCTAAAAAGAACATTATTTTGTGTATTTGGTGTAATGCAATTGGTTTATGCGGTTTAAGCTTTAAAAACACATTATTTTGCCTTCTGAGACGTGTCTATCTTTTACAAAGCTCATCGTCCTGAAAAGCGAGGTGTGCTCTGATTGGCCAGCTGTCCAGTGTGTTGTGATTGGCTGAATACCTCAAGCGTGTGACGGAAATGTTACGCCCCTTACTGTACTGTGATGCCCTGTGTCCCGATGCGACGAGACAAAACCAATAAAACCCCTTACAAACATGACATCTGTTGCATCCAGTGGGGACATAATTACTGATTATAATAACTTACGTTGTGTTTTTATGCATATGGGGCCATGTAAACATAAAACCATATCTGCATTTGTGATTGGAGAAACAACAATCAAAAAGCTCTACTCTACACTGCTCAAAACTCACATTTGAATCATCAGTGGCAAATTATTTAAACATAAAAAAATGCTGTGAGTCAGAACAGCCGGCCCTGTAGTCTACTCTACCAGGAAACAGTCCTCCATAAACCGTGCTGCACACATCTGAATATTTGGGTTGAACTGTTCTGGAACAGTGTTGTAACTGATCTCTAGTTGTGTCCTCTTTTGGAAGGACAAACAAAGTAGATTCGCTTCAATCAAACACAGCTTCTCCACGACATGACGCCGGCGGAAACAGAGAGAATAAAAGGTACGCCTTCTTTCTTTTCTTGAACATTTGTGCGGTGTTATGCAAATCTTCCCACACAGTGATGTAGACGTGTGGAGGCGTGTTAGAGTGTGGGGGGGGGGGGGTCTTAACTTTAATAAAGAATATCTCTTTGGGTTTGAGACCTCAGTCTTAGCAACTTTACAGATCTTATCTATGCACAAACAGCTTGTAACACTCCAAAGAGAAAGGAAAACTTGAAATTGCATCATATGACCCCTTTAAAACTACTGGAACCATTTAATTGGTTTAGCAGAAACACTTCTGGTTAACTTCTTGTTTATTGAGCGGTCACCGTCATGCTGAGGTACAGAAAGTCTAAACTACAGCACTCTTGTCTGTGTGATCTTACTCAAATACAGATTGGCAGGACGTTAGACTGTCAGCACACCAAAGCATCTCTAAGCTGTGTTTCTAAAACTCATACTGTACCGTCATGTTCTGTGTGTGCGGTTCACTTGTTTAGAGATGAAACAACATAAAACATGAAGGCAACAGATACAAGAAATAAATCAGAGAGAGTCTCACCTTTAAACACGGGTCGGTGTGTAAGGACACGCATGAGTGTGTGTGTGAAGAACCGCTGCACTGTGTCTTGAGTAACACAGCCAGCAAACACTGAGACGTCAAACACCTGAAGCCTACAGAATCACAATCAGCACACAAGCAGTCTGTGTCCTGCTACAAACATGAAGAACATTTAAGACTAAGAATAAATAAAGACGTGTGCATCTGTAACAGATCTGTGCATTATTTACTGTTTATACAGCTGTATAAATGAAAATGTGTTTACATAATACTTGAGAGAAAGGCAATAATTAGTTATTAAGAAGAGAATTAGAGAATAAATGTGGTCATTTCTGTTTGAGCTGGAGATGGCATGAAGACAAACTGTTTTTACTGACTTCTACCAAATCACCATAAACCTCCAACAAATGCTAATGAAGATGAAAAAGAAAGAAAGAAATATCTTTGGTGTATTTAAAAGAAATTAAATCACAAGCACACTAAAATAACAGATAAAAAAGTCATTGAAACTGAATGCCCCATAACCATTTAAACCTCTAATCATATAGTTTTATTGAATAATTATTCACTCAGAACATTTACCAGAAGCCAGCGGCTGACGTGTGTGAGTCCAGCAGCCCTGAAGATCAAACACACATGTGAGCCACACATTAACCGAGGTGTAGATGTCCCAGTGTGCTTCAGCGTGATGTGAGTCTTACATGAGATCATGGCGTCCAGGATCCAGCAGCACGTCTGACAGAGTTCATGACTGGAGTCCTCGAACGCCCTCCGCACCAGAACACACACCACAGCTGCCAAGAACAGCACAACCTCATCCAAAACACTGTGTGCACACTCACACCATGCCACGCTTTAACATCAATGACACGTCACACACTGGAGGAGGTACTACAGGTCATTATTTAAACACTGTATCTACGTCTATCTTTACGAGGCTCAGTGAAGAACAACACTTCTTACCCGAGAGGATCTGATGCTGTATCTGATGGTCATCCGGGGAGGTTTTCATGGACGCACACAAAGCTTTCAGCTGATCAGTGATCCATGATCTCACAGCTGCATCTCTGCTCACCACACACACACACACACACACCACACACACACACACACATCACTACAGAACGGCTGATCATCATTGATCTCCCGTATCTCATGACTGCAATACCTTTCCAGCATGAAGTCCAGCGTGAGGATGTTGTGAGTGTGCAGATGATAAATCACCTCCAGCACGGGCTGTGTGCACATAAACACACACACACACACACACACCTGTCAGTGCAGTCTCACTCTCTCACACACACACACACACACACACACCTGTCAGTGCAGTCTCACTCTCACTCTCACACACACACACACACACACACCTGTCAGTGCAGTCTCACTCTCACTCTCACACACACACACACACACCTGTCAGTGCAGTCTCACTCTCACTCTCACACACACACACACACACACACACACACACCTGTCAGTGCAGTCTCACTCTCACTCTCACACACACACACACACACCTGTCAGTGCAGTCTCACTCTCACTCTCACACACACACACACACACCTGTCAGTGCAGTCTCACTCTCACTCTCACACACACACACACACACACACACACACACACACACCTGTCAGTGCAGTCTCACTCTCACTCTCACACACACACACACACACACACACCTGTCAGTGCAGTCTCACTCTCACTCTCACACACTCACACACACACACACACACACACACACCTGTCAGTGCAGTCTCACTCTCACTCTCACACACACACACACACACACACACACACACACACACACACACACCTGTCAGTGCAGTCTCACTCTCACTCTCACACACACACACACACACACACACACACACCTGTCAGTGCAGTCTCACTCTCTCTCACACACACACCTGTCAGTGCACACACACACACACACACACACACACACACCTGTCAGTGCAGTCTCACTCTCACTCTCACACACACACACACACACACACACACACACCTGTCAGTGCAGTCTCACTCTCTCACACACACACACACACACACACACACACACACACACCTGTCAGTGCAGTCTCACTCTCTCTCACACACACACCTGTCAGTGCACACACACACACACACACACACACACACCTGTCAGTGCAGTCTCACTCTCACACACACACACACACACACACACACACACACACCTGTCAGTGCAGTCTCACTCTCTCTCACACACACACCTGTCAGTGCACACACACACACACACACACACACACACACACACCTGTCAGTGCAGTCTCACTCTCACACACACACACACACACACACACACACACACACACCTGTCAGTGCACACACACACACACACACACACACACACACACACACGTCAGTGCAGTCTCACTCTCTCACACACACACCTGTCAGTGCGCACACACACACACACACACACACACACACACACACACCTGTCAGTGCAGTCTCACTCTCACTCTCACACACACACACACACACACCTGTCAGTGCAGTCTCACTCTCACACACACACACACACACACACACACACACCTGTCAGTGCAGTCTCACTCTCACTCTCACACACACACACACACACACACACCTGTCAGTGCAGTCTCACTCTCACACACACAGACACACACACACACACACACACCTGTCAGTGCAGTCTCACTCTCACTCTCACACACACACACACACACACACACACACACACACCTGTCAGTGCAGTCTCACTCTCACACACACAGACACACACACACACACACACACCTGTCAGTGCAGTCTCACTCTCACTCTCACACACACACACACACACACTCACACACACACACCTGTCAGTGCAGTCTCACTCTCACACACACACACACACACACACACACACCTGTCAGTGCAGTCTCACTCTCACACACACACACACACACACACACACACACACCTGTCAGTGCAGTCTCACTCTCACTCTCACACACACACACACACACACCTGTCAGTGCAGTCTCACTCTCACTCTCACTCTCACACACACACACACACACACCTGTCAGTGCAGTCTCACTCTCTCACACACACACCTGTCAGTGCACACACACACACACACACACACACACACCTGTCAGTGCAGTCTCACTCTCACACACACACACACACACACACACACCTGTCAGTGCAGTCTCACTCTCACACACACACACACACACACACACACACACAGACACACACACACACACACACACACACACACACCTGTCAGTGCAGTCTCACTCTCACACACACACACACACACACACACACACACACCTGTCAGTGCAGTCTCACTCTCACTCTCACACACACACACACACACACACCTGTCAGTGCAGTCTCACTCTCACTCTCACACACACACACACACACACACACACACACACACACACCTGTCAGTGCAGTCTCACTCTCTCTCACACACACACACACACACACACACACACACACACACACCTGTCAGTGCAGTCTCACTCTCACTCTCACACACACACACACACACACACACACACACACCTGTCAGTGCAGTCTCACTCTCACACACTCACACACACACACACACACACACACACACACACACACACACCTGTCAGTGCAGTCTCACTCTCACTCTCACACACACACACACACACACACACACACACACACACACACACACACACCTGTCAGTGCAGTCTCACTCTCTCTCACACACACACCTGTCAGTGCACACACACACACACACACACACACACACACACACACACACCTGTCAGTGCAGTCTCACTCTCACACTCTCACACACACACACACACCTGTCAGTGCAGTCTCACTCTCACACTCTCACACACACACACACACACACACCTGTCAGTGCAGTCTCACTCTCACTCTCACACACACACACACACACACACACACACACACACACACACACACACACACACACCTGTCAGTGCAGTCTCACTCTCTCTCACACACACACCTGTCAGTGCACACACACACACACACACACACACACACACACACACACACACACACACCTGTCAGTGCAGTCTCACTCTCACACTCTCACACACACACACACACCTGTCAGTGCAGTCTCACTCTCACACTCTCACACACACACACACACCTGTCAGTGCAGTCTCACTCTCACACACACACACACACACACACACCTGTCAGTGCAGTCTCACTCTCACACACACACACACACACACACACACACACACACCTGTCAGTGCAGTCTCACTCTCACACTCTCACACACACACACACACACACCTGTCAGTGCAGTCTCACTCTCTCTCACACACACACACACACACACACACCTGTCAGTGCAGTCTCACTCTCTCTCACACACACACACACACACACACACACACACACACACACACACACACACCTGTCAGTGCAGTCTCACTCTCACACTCTCACACACACACACACACCTGTCAGTGCAGTCTCACTCTCACACTCTCACACACACACACACACACCTGTCAGTGCAGTCTCACTCTCACACACACACACACACACACACACACACACACACACACACACACACCTGTCAGTGCAGTCTCACTCTCACACTCTCACACACACACACACACACACACACCTGTCAGTGCAGTCTCACTCTCTCTCACACACACACACACACACACACACACACACACACACACACACACCTGAAGCTTCCAGTAATCCTGCCAGAGGAGCTCGGGACTCAGTAATCCAGCGGACACCAGCGCTTGGGCTGACT